>NW_007726742.1:227678-288292 GCF_000696425.1 Galeopterus variegatus
CAAACGGGTGGCTTTACAACTGGTAAAGACTGACTTATGTAGGCTGCTTTATCTGCCTGTGAAAGAAACCTCCACCACAAGTGGCTTTTGATTGTCCAACCCGAAGCCTGGAGGTGGCAGATCCAGGGTCAGGAAGGGAAAGGTGTTTCCATGGGTTCGCTCTGCCATCCTCTGTGACGGTGTCACCTCCTGGGCTGATTCCTCTTGTGATCATGGTCGGGGGTGTCACAAGCACAAGGGATGTTGCAAGGACATCCCTTGTTTCAGTCTCTTTCTAAGAGCAAGGACAACGTTCCTAGAAATCCCTCCTATCTCAGTGGCCAGAATTGGGTTTCATGCTTCTCCTTACACCAGTCCCAGCTAAGGGAATGGGAGTGCCCTGATCTGAGCCTTAGGGAACCACCACGATTTGCCCCAGGGCATGGGAGGGCCCACTTGCCCCAAGCACCTGCCCTTAGATACCAGGACACATGGGGGGACTCTGTTAGCAGGGAGGAGGGAAAGGACTAGGGATCAGAGCCAGGATTAGGACTCAGCTGTCTTGATCACATTGCAGACTGCCTTCCAGTGCACTGCAGTCAGGTGGAAGACCCCCTCTAGCTGCACAGCCCGGAGCCTGGCCTGAGAGACAGGAGTAGAAGGCAGGGCTGTGGCCTGTGGTATTCCCCCAGCTACAGTGATGGGTGGACAATGGGGAGGGTCCCAGGCAATTCCATCCTCACTGGGGATCCCCTGGACAGGAGATGGAGTGTGCACTGGGGAGGTGGAGCTGCTGGGGAGGAAAGATTATGGCTCCCCACCCTCTCCAGGAGGGGAGAGATTTCTTTCTGTTTGTTCCCTCAAGCTCCTTTTTTGAGAAACACAAGTACGTGGCCATGGGTGGCACGGGGCTGGGTTTGGGTGGCATGTGCACTTGCCTTAACCTTTTGCATAGTTGGGGGTATTTTTGTCCATCAGCTCCAATGCCCCAGCTGGTCCATAGGGCAGTGAGTCTTGGTCAAAGGCGCTTCACTGTGTCCAGAAAAATCCAGCTCTTTCCAGTGGTGCCTCTGGGGTTTCCAGTGGGGAAGGGATTGGATATCTTTCCAGCAAATCCAGGCCTGAGCCTTGCAGAGGTCTGAACCAGGACTGAGTGTCCAGGGGGCTGAGGACATGGACTAGTACTGTGAGGTGAGGTGTGGGCAGCGACAGGCCCTTTATCCGCTTCCTGAGGCTGCCCTAACAAGGACCATGAACTTGGTGCCATAAAACAGCAGAAATTTATATTCCCAGTTCTTGAGGTCAAATTCAAAACCATTACCACTGGGCCAAAATCAAGGTGGAAACAGGGCCACATTCCTCCGGAGGCTGTAGGGGAGAGTTTGTCCCTCCCTCTCCAAGCGTCTGGCAGCGGCCGGCACTTTTTGGCTTGTGGCTGCATCGCTCCGGTCTTCGATGCCAGCGTCTCCAGATCTCCTTCTGCCTCACTGCCACTCGCTTCTCTTCTACAGGAACGTCCAATCTCCCCCGCCCTCTTCTTATACGGATGCCTGTGATAGCATTTAGGGCCCACTGGATAATCCAGGATAATCTCCCCATCTCAAGATTCTGCGTTTAATCAGATCTGCAAAAGTGGCATTTCCGTGTAAGGTAACATTTACGGGCTCCAGGGATTAGGACATGACTGTCTTTTGGGGGTCATTTTTGAGCCTACCACAAGTCCCTCAAGGCAAATTTGAGTAGCTGGTCTTATAGGCAGGCTCTTGCAATGTGCCAGTGAGGAAAAGGAGGGCAAACTGAAGACCTCAGCCCCATCCCACACTGGGGGGACCTTGTACACATGTGTGTGGATACCCCAACCTGTATGTCCAAGCTCTGTCCACCTTCCCAAACAACTGCCCCAGGGGGTACACCAGCGTCTGCCTGGGCTGCCCTTAGTGTCGTCTCTGACTACATAACAAATAGCCTCAAACTAAGCAGTGTCAAGCCATTTCTTACTTTATTCTCTCACAGTTTTGGGGTCAACTGGGCTCAGCTGGATGGGTGTCACCTAAAGTCTGTCCCGCAGTTGTGGTCCAAAGGTGGCCAGGGTTGGGGTCACGTTCAAGACTTGCTCACTCACTGGCTGGTGCCTGGGCAGGGAAATGTTTAGCTGGGCTCTTTGGGCATCTCTAGGTCCTCTCGGCCTGTCTGGCACAGTGGCGTCACAGTAGCCGGACTTGTTAGATGTCAGCTCAGAGTCCACTGGCAAGTATCTCAGGGAGTGTCAAAAGCTGGGGAAGGGAGCCCAGCGCCTTTTGGGACTGGCTGTGGAGGTCACGTGGTGGTACTTCCAGTGTGCTGCGCTGCTTAGAAGGGAGTCATTAAGGCTCATATTCAAGAGGAGGGGAATTAGATGTCACCACTTGATGGGGGAGGTGTCAAAGAATTTGCTGTCATGTTTAAAACCACCGCAGGAAGACAGACCAGAGAAGAGGCCCTCCCAGGACCCCAGAATGGAGATTTGTTTGTCAGGTGGATTCCAGGGGTCTCAGCACCCAGAAGATGTTGTAGACGGGGGCATGCAGGCTCCAGGTAGCTGTGTCCCCTCAGGCTTGTAGACTGCTCGTCTGTTGGAGGAAAGCCAGAGCGGGGCCCCCTGAAGCACAGGCCCAGGCTCTGGGGCTGAGGTTGGGACAAAGCGCAAAGCATCTGCCACTGGACAGTCCCAGGACATGAGCATAGTCTGTGCTGAAAGTGCTCCAGCCATCTGCTGTAGCTCCCTTCCCAGCCACACTGCGGACCCCACGCCTCATTGTGCTCGCTCAGGCCCTAGTGCCTTTGCCCAAGCTGTCCCCTCTGTCCAAGCACCCACTACTCGCCGCCCACCTTTCTCCGTGTCTCCTAATTCTTTCAAAACTGCACAAACAGCCCTTCCCCTCAGAGGCCTTGCCAGGCCAGTGCTTGGCAGACCCAGGGACACGCAGGTTAAAGAAATCAGGCCATCCTCCAGGAGCTGGTGGTCTCATGGGGGCACAGATACTCCACGTCCTTGGGAAGGAGGGAAGAAGGGGCTGTGGGAGCCCAGCCAAGGGGCAGCAGAGCAGCCTCGGGTCAGGGCAGGAGGCGTTGACCTGCCCAGCACCCGCTTAGAAGGCTCCAGCCAGGGGGCAGGGGGTGTCTCTTACAGAAGGCACAGCAGGAGCTGAGGCCCCTGCAAGAGGGCAGGGCGTGGGCAGGGGCCTGTGGGCTGGGCTATAGGGTGCTGAGTGAGGACAAGGTCAGCTTCCTGTGGGGCCTGCCTCCTGGAAAGATGCTAGCACCTTGTGGGCTGGGCTTCTGTCCTGCTCATCATCGCTGTGTCCCAGCACGCCTGGGGCTGGACTGGCTGCCTTATCGGTGTGTGTCCTCACTGCGCTTGGAGGGACTGCGCTGGCACGGGTCCCGGGAGGACTTGTGCTGGGGGTGTGTGTGCTGCGTGTGCATGTTTGTGAGGGTGTATGGGGTGTGTGTTGGGAGGCTCGTGTTCATACTCGCCTCTGGGGCAGAGATGTGTTTGTCAGGCGTCCCCTCCCTCTTTCTCCCCCCCTCTTGCCCACTCCAGCAAAGGCCACCGAGTGTCCACCCTCCTCTTAGGATTGACACTCCAGAGTGGACGCTCAGTGAGCACAACCTGTTTGCCTACAGGTCAGTGGCATTAAACACATTTATCTTGTGCAACCAGCGCCACCATCATCTCCAGATCTCTTCGTCTTATAAAATGGAAACTCCATCCCCTTGAACAACAGTACCCATCCTCCCTTTCCCAGCCCCTGGCGACCACCAGTCTACTTTCCGTCTCTATTATTTTGACTCCTCTAAGAATCTCCTGTAAATGGAATCATGCAGTATTTGTCTTTCTGTAACTGGCTTGTTTTACTTAGCATAATGTCCTCAAGATTCGTCGGTGTGGCACGTGTCAGGATTTCCTTCCTCTTTAAGGATGAACAACTCTTCATTGTATGGATGCACCGTGTTTCATCTGTTTGGCCATCAGTGGACCCCTGGGTTGCTCCCGTGTTTTGGCTGTTGGGAGTGGTGCTGCTGTGAGCATGTGCCAGCATCTCTTCAAGACCCTGCTTTCAATTCTTTGGGGTATATACTCAGAAGTGGAATTGCTAGATCATATAGTACTTCTATTTTTAATTTTTAAGGAACCACCGTACCGTTTTCCACAAATGCCTGCACCATCTTACACTCCTGCCAACGTGTGCAAGTCCCCTAGCTTTTGCTGAGCTGTCACGGCCTGGCTCCTCTGCTTCCTCAGTGCCTGGGACTGTGACCCAGCTGATGGCCAGGTGGAGGTGTCCTCTCTGTCCCATCCCAGTGTGGCCTAGCAGGGCAGCTGATAATCTCAGGGTTTACAAGTTTGTGTGAAAGGAGGGAGCAAATGAAAGTGTCACTAGAGGGGGCTGAGGAAGGTCTGGGAGCCCCCCACTGATGGGCCGCAGGACCTGGACGTGCTGGCGCGTGGGAGGAGGGCCTGGGCTCACTCTGTGCCAGCGACCCTGAGCAGAGTGCCTCACCTCCTGTGCCCTCGCCTCCGATGGAAAGTGGGTTAAAAGAACCACCTTGTGGTGGTTTTCTGAGAATTTGGTGGAATGACAGATGTGCTGTTGTAAGAGAGCTGGTGACATTCATTTCTTTGGTTCAGCCCCAAGCTAGTGGGAACAAGTGACTCTCCCCAGCCTGGTGGGCCAGGCCTCTCGGTGTCGTCTGGCCAGTGGCTGTCCTTCTTCTGTGTGTGTCTGTCCCCTTCCTCCCGTCCCTTGTGTGCGCTCTGTCACTCTCACATACACAGCCCATCACATTCTCACGCTCTGACACACAGATGCTTGTTCACACTCCTGCTTCTTTAAACTCATACTTTTCTGAAGCTCTGGGGACACTCGAGGGGGAAAGAAAGGCTGGGGTCTGGGCTCCCAGCAGAAAAGGCACCTGTCCAGCCACAGCCTGGGGCTCCACCCGGGAAGAAGAAACAGACCTGCTGGGGCTGCCTCCGCCCCTGGGCCCCACAGTCAGGGAAGCAGAGTGCAGGCCTCTGGCCTGCTGAGGTCATGCAGAGCAGGGCCGAGCCTGCTGATCAGTGGCATTCTCGAGGGAAGGGGCTGGAAGGCTGCATCAGGGGTGAAAGGAACCCGGATTAATGAGTGTGATCTGGGCTTATGTCCTGGCTTTGCCACATCCTGGTTCTGGGGCCTTTGGGGCAAGAATTCCTCCTGTGTAGCATGACAGTGCTTGAGAGAATTAGGCACATATCAGGGTCCTTGTTGGTCCCCAGCACTTAGGAGACTGCCGTGTGACTCCTTCCCTCTCTCCCCTCCAGTGGGCTGAGCCACGCTGCCTCGGTGTTTGCTTTCCCGGCTCAGGGCCCCCATGGGTGTCATCTGTGTGGCTCCGAGTCCACGGGCTTCCACCCCCGGCTACTCAAGCCCTCCCTCAGTTCCTCTCTGCTTGCCTCCAGCCAGGAGTGTGGCCAGTCCAGGAGTCCGTTTGGCCACCAGCTGGCCTGTCACCATCCTTAGCCTCATTCCTCTGAGTTGGGAGTCATGCCCCCAGAGGAGCAAAGAGAATGGGTTGTGTGAGATGCCCTGAGCCTCACCCTGACTCTGTCACTCACTTTGATCAAGAACGTCCTGCCTCCAGGTCTTGGTTTCTCTTCTCCTGCCTGGCTGTGCTTCTCTGGGGGAGGTTGGTGCCTGCCAGAGGGGGCACCTGTTTCCTCAGACGTCCAGGCCATGGGCAGTGGAAAGGACAGGCACAAGGACACCCCTTCTGACCTCTCAGCTGGCCCGGAGTGCAGCTAATCTCAGGAACCAGGCTGGCCTCCAGCTGCAGGCAGCCAGCAAAGCTGTCACTGTCTGGGCAAGGAATCCCTGGCTGGGGAGGGGGTGGGCAGTGGTGGCAGGAAAAGCCGAGCTTCTCGGAAGCTGGAGTCATCCCAGCTATGTGCCTGGCTGTGTGTCAGAAACCCCTGGGAATTTAATACAGGGTCCGGGGCCCTACTGCCCAGGGACCTGTCCCTGCAGAGTTTCTCAGAGGTGGGGCCTAGGACCCTGGGGATTGGACCAGCCAGTGTTGGCAACAGCTGTGCCACCTGCTGGCCTTGCTTCACAGGTAGGCAGAGCAGGGTCAGGATGCTGAGCGGTGGGGCAGGTGTCACGTGGCAGATCATCCGCAGCTAGGAATGGAACCCAGGATCCTCCCAACTGACTTCCCTCCTCTGTTCCAGCTCTGCCTTTGGGGGCTTCACAAAACAGGCTCCTGCTTGACCTTCAGAGACATCAAGACAGTGCTTCCTTTCCCCACCTTTGTGTCCCTGGACAAAGCAGCCCTGCCTTGTCCTTGGGCCTCCCCCTTCTCCCAGTAGCCCCCAGTACCATCTCTCACCTTATTAAGTGAGGTTGATTTTTTTTGGACCCAAGGATAGACATTTATCTTCCTTGTTTGTGTCTGTCCGCATTCGCGGCTGCTGAGAGGCATTTGGGCTTCTGGTCCTATGGGTCCCTGTGCCATGGGGCGACCAACCATTCTGGGTTGTCTGGGACTCAGGGGCTTTTGTGCTAAACCCAGGAAAGTCCCGGGCAACGCAGGGTGAGTTGGTAACCCTGGCTGCATGTCAGTTCTGCGTTTGATCGGCTGGTCTTTCTGTTCCCTGTGTCCTGGCCAGCTGAGGGAGCACAGTCCTGCTGCTGCCTGTTGACAGGAAGGAGAGGCTTGGAGACAGACAGACCTCGTTCCCACTGCACAATGGAGGGGGCCTTGGGCAAGTCCCTTCCATGTCTCTAAAATAGAGTGATGGTGTAGCAAGGACAGTAACCCATAACGTGCTGCTCCATCTGGACATTTCTTTTTTTTTTTTTTTTTTTTCCTTTTTTGTCTTTTTTCGTGACCGGCATCGGATCGCAACCCTCAGTGTCGCGCCCCTACCGGACCGGGACCGGCAACAGGATCGCAACCCTCAGTGTTGCCCCCGCACCTCGCTCAGCCAGTGAGTGGCCGGTCTGTATGTGGGATCCGAACCCTCGGCGGGAGCGCCGCCACACTTCCCAAGCGGCGCACTGTAGCAGTGCGCCACCGGGCCGGCCATCTGGATATTTCTGACAAGTACCCAGCTGATGCCAACACTGCAGGTCCTGGGGCTGCACTTTGAAGGACACCTGTCTGAATGAGCAGCCTCCCTCACTGGGGCTACCCAGAGCATTAGGACACTGGCATATTGATTTTCCATCACTTTCCATACCCCAGACTGTCCCTCCTTCATGATGCAAACACATCCAGAGTTGTAATCTCCATGTTGCTTCTTTTTTTTTGAGAGCTGGGCACGTCAAAAGTTGTCAGACACTCTGCTTATAGTGTGTGAACATCCCAGTTCCCACCCGCACTGGCCGACTTGAACACTTGTTAATTCCCCAAATGTTTGTTGAGTGCCTATGAAAACCCGAGCGGGTGTTGTGGGCAGTGGGCATGCGGCAAACCCTGCAGGCACAGCCTGTGGCCACGTGGAGCCCACGTTCCAGTTGGAGAAATCAGGCGAGAGGCACATGAACTAGTCACCACAGATGGCAGCTGGTTCCGTGGAGAAAATAAAAGAGGGAGCTGTGTAGCGAATGTGGGGGCAGGGGGCAGCTGCTGGTTTGGCCAGGCAGTCTGGGGAGCTGTGGGTTGGCCCAGGCCCTGAAGGAGGTATTGGGAGGAAGACCTAGGCCTGGAAAAGTCTCCCATATGGGAGGAACTCAAACACAGAGAGGGCAGCATGGCTGGAGCCCAGGGCAGAGGGCAGAGGGCCGATAGGTCCCAGATCACACAGCCCCACACAGAGAGAAGCGTTGCTTTTCCGTGTATGTGCAGTGGGACATCGTCAGAAGCTTCTAAGCAGGAGAGCAGCATGAGATTTATGTTTAACAAGGTCCCTCTGGCTGACATTTGGAGGAGGGGCTGTGGGGACAAGGGAATGGGCAGAGAGGCCGGTGAGGACGGTGGATGGGGCTTGTCCAGGTGGCAAGACTTAGAGAGATATGGGTGCATTTTGGAGCTGGGCCAGCAGGACTCTCTGATAGAGGGAAGGAGAAAGGAATCAGGCCTGATGATGCCTTGGTTTTCAGCCTGAGCATCTGAGCAGGTGTTGGAAGAGGCACAGATCCGAGTGGGAAACATGGGGCCGTGTTCCATTCCAGTTGTTTATTAGACATCGAAGGGGAGAAGTGGAGGACGTTAGAGATGGAAATTGGAGCATACAGACCCCAGCATGTAAATATGTACAACCAGGGGACTGGAGGAGGTTGCAGCCTGGGAGGCGCCTGGACAGGAAGGTGAGAGGACCCAGGACTGAGTGCCCGGGCCCTCCAGCTGTTAGTGGTCAGTGCCAGGAGGAGGCGTGGCCGGGAGGTGGGAGGCGAGGCAGGCGTGTGGTGCCCTGGCAGCCACGGGGTAGAGTTTGAGCAGGAAGGGAACTCTCTCAGCCCCTGCAGGCCTTGCCCACCCAGGAACCAGGGGCAGCTGGAAGTCCTCAGCACTGAAGGCTTCCTGGCTCCTGGTGCCCCAGGCCAGGAGACAGCACCCATCACTCGTCCTGATGCCACCGCAGTTGACATCACTTCTCATGTCCTCTCCTGGTGCCACCTCTAGCCTCTCCCGGCCCCTCACCCAGCTCTCATGTTCTCTGTCCTTGGGGCACGATTACTCAGGCTGGGGCCTTGGTTCTCACTGTCCCCTCCTCCTGGGGACTTTTCTCCTGTTTATTCTTAGGCACTTGCTTCATGGTGAGCTGCCTATCATACTTTATGTTCTCTGTTCTGTATTGTTTTTCCTTTTTATTGCATGCTTTCCCTCCACCTTCATTTTCTGTTTAGAACCAGCCGCTTTACAAATGAGAAAACTCAGGGTTTACGTGACTCACCTGCTGCGCTCTTAGCCAACCTGGGTCTAGGTCTCACCTTGGCTCCCACCTGGCATTCTTGCACCCTCATTGTGGAACCTGCCCTCGCCCCCACGCTGGGCACAGTCCACCCCTCTGCTCCCCATGTGCACCCACCTGAGCTCCAGCTCAGGACAGAGGGTCCTGAGAGCCCAGATGATGGCTGGCACAAGGCGTCAGGGGGTGGCCCACTGCCCAGCCCCCTTCCCTCTCTCTGTCCCTCTCTGTGTCTCCAGCTCCTTCCTAAATGGATTAGGACCTTTGCCGGAAGGAGCTGGCTGCCGTCTGGGGCTGCTGGGAGGCCAGGGCTGGAGCACTGGCTGGTGCCTTCTGCTCTGCTCTGATTCGATTTGGGCCTTAGTAGCCGGGAGGCTGGCAGTCTAGGGCCTTTCTGGGAATGGCTCAAGGGACTGGCCGGGAGGGGAAGCCTTCAAGCTTCCAGGCGGACAGACCTCTCAACTGGGGCCTTTGTGGAGCCTGGTCACAAAGCAGACCCTCAGGTGGGGCGTCCCTGGCCTTGGCCACTGGCTGCCTCTTGGTCCGTTACATGTCCCATCCATAAACTTTCATACCCTCAGCATCCCTTAATACTGTGGATTTCAAACTTTTATAAAACTGTAACCTGGGAGAAGAAATACATTTTATAAACATTTGAAAGTGAACCCAATACACATTTTGGCCAAATGCTGACTGGCCAGTTGTTAAAATCAATATTTATCTACAGCCAAAGAGCAGATTTAGGCCCGAATGAGGCCAGAGCCAAGCTCCAGCAGATCCCTAATTCCTTTGCATGTTTCTGTTGCTGGAGTCCGAGAACCACTCTGACATCTTCTGTTCAGTGGCATTGGCTTCATGACCTGCTGAGAGGCTGTGGTCTGTGGTCGGGATGGGACCCACACACCCTGGTCTGTCATGCACATTGGACACTGAGCTGGGCCCTGGAGGGCAGACCCAGTTCCTGCTCTGGAAGAGTTAACAGTCTGTGTGGTCAGCCGTGGTGGCACAAGACACCCCAGGCTTGGTGTCCTTTAAGGTGCCAGGCCCCACAGTCCTCCTGCCTGGTGCTTTTCCACCCCGACCCCAGCTGCATGCAGAGACTCCTGCCTGCAGGTAGCAGACAGAGGGCAGGATTCACGGCTCCTTCCAATACCTGCAGCCCTGCTCCTTGCTCGCTCCCCTGAACTGGCCACTAACACCCAGCCAGGGGCCATGCAGGGAGTGTCCCTGCCTCTGGTCTCTGCCCTCTCCTTTGCTTGGCTTGGTGAGGCAGGTGCTGGCACTGGGGCTGGCTGAGGGTGGGCCCTCCAGACCTGAACCGAGGGAGGCTGATCTTTGCATCCAGTGGGCACCTTGGTCAGGCTGGGTGGTGTAGGGGGAGCAAGCCTGTGCTGTGCCGGGAGAGCCAGGACAGGAGGACCTGGTCTAAGGAGTCCCCAGTGAGGGGAGCACGCAGCTCTGCCCTCCAGGAGCCCCATTATGACGGGACAAGGTCCTGCCGTGGGGAACCCCCAGTCTGAGGTGAAGTGATCTCTGCCCTTCAGTATCTTTCTGTATCTCTGAGGCTGAGCCCCACAGCCAGGAAATAGACTGAGGCTCAGAGGCCTCAGGGCGGTGGCCTTGCCTGTGGGAGCATGTGGCTGGATACAGAGCTGGGACAGAGGGGCTCTAAGGCACGTGGAGGCCAGTGAGGGTGCCTGACCCAGCTGGGCTGGGGGTCAGGGGTGCAGGAGGTGGGGCAATGGAGCGCCTTCCCAGCAGGTGCCACAGTTAAAGTTGAGCAGGGAATTGGTAGGGTCAGGAAGTGCACTTGCGGCAGGAGACTGAGCCTGTGAAGGCTGGGGAAACGTGCAGGGCGTTGGCATGTTTGGGGGGCAGTGAAGCTTATAGTACTAGGAACATAGGCGTGGCGGGGGGTCGGGGTGAGGGCCAGGAGTCCAGACCAGGAAACTAGAATACCAGGCAGAGGAGACAAGAGTGAATGTGGGCAGTAGGGAGCCACAGAGGGTGTGTGAGCAAGAGAGGGCCGTGGCCAGAGCTGCATGCATGGAAGAGTTGGAAGTTGGGGCCTGCCCTGCAGACTGGTCGTGGTAGTGGTCCCGGCTTGGGGGGATGTGCCATGGAGCATGCCCCTCAGTTATCCTACCATTTGTGTGTGCCCACACCTGTGCAGGCCTGTATGCAAGTCCCTGTGTGTCCAGGCCCGTGAAGGCTCCGATTCCATCGTGCATATAAGGCCCTTGGGCAGAGGGAAGGACAGCCCTGATTCATCCTGCCTGGGAAGTCCGGGGACCAGGTGGGTGAGGGTGGCTGGCCACCACATGTGCCATGCCCTGTGCCTCGTGCCCACTGCCTTTTCCCTTCCTCCAGGCGACCATGGCCTTGCTGGGGAAGCGCTGTGACATCTCCGCCAACGGCTGCGGGCCTGACCGCTGGAACTCTGCCTTCTCCCGCAAAGACGAGATCATCACCAGCCTCGTGTCTGCCTTAGATTCCATGGTGAGTGCCTGCCCAGCCAGGAGGAGGGTGGGACAGCCGTCTTTGCAGGGAGACGTCGGAGCTCAAGCCCTATCTTGGCCACGTAGGCCAGGAGCTTTCACTGACCTGAGCCTCAGCGTCCCCATCTGCAAAAAGGGCCATGATGCCTACGTCAAGGGCAGCGGACTTAAGTGAAATCAGGTGCATAAAAATCTAGCTCTGGAGTAAACGCTGGCTCTGGCTCTTATCCCCTTATCCTGTCACCCTTTGTCCTCATATGGTCACCTCTTGCCTTTCACATCCCGTCCATGGGATGAACCACAGATCTCTCCCTCCTAGCAGGTTACCTAGAGGATAATGTGTGACAGCGATTCATTAGAAAGCTGTAATCTCTAATGTTACAGCACAAGTTATAGCTGCATCTTGGGGCTGGGAGAGAGAAACAGGGCTGCATAAATCACTCCTCTGGCACCGTTGCCTACATACCTAGGCCTGTGGCCATTTATCCCAGATGAAATAATAATGTCTTGTTCCTCAGGCCTTTTCCTTGAAGAGAGTTCTGTGATGGAGAGTAGGCAAATGTTAAAAAAAAATCTGTTTGGCTGTTATCTGCACCCCTGCCTTTTAGGATAATGAAGTTGGAGCTCAGAGACGGGAATACTTTGCCTAAAGTCACACAGCATGACCAGTTTTTAAAGTAGACTTCCAGGACGGGCTGGTGAGCTTAGTTGATGAGAGCGTGGTGCTGATAACACCAAGGTCCAGGGTTTGATCCTTGTACCAGCCAGTGCCAAAAGATAAAAATAAAAATACATAAGTGGACTTCCAGGTGCAGAGTGTACAGTTCCCCAAGGGCAAAGGCCCTGCTTCAGGCTGTTCCTATTGTAGGTGGCTCAGGACTGCGTAGTGGGGATTTGGGCCAGAGGTGGGGAAGCTGGCTGGGTGCCGGCTCTCTCTCCATGGTGACCCTCCCCTGTGCAGAGTGGCCTTTGTGAGGAGAGGGCCCGGGAGCTCAGCCCTGTATCCTGCAGTGCTGTCAGCTGGTTGTGGAGGAGTGGCTGCTGCAGGCAGTGATGGCCAACGCCATGTCCACTAGCCACATGTGGCTATTTGCATTTAACTTTTATTTAATTAAAAGGAAACAAAATGCACAATTCAGCTGTTCAGTTGCACCAGTCTCATTCCGGTGCTCGTAGCCAGAGGTGGCTAGTGGCCACAGCATTGGACAGTGTAGAAACAGAACATGCCCATCATCACGGAAAGTTCCGTCAGGCAGTGCTGGTCTAGAGTGTGTTTCAGAGCCTCCTTAGCGGAGCTGATGACCCTGTAGCTTTCCTGGTGGCATGAATAAGACAGGCTCCCTGGTCCCTGGGCCTTTTAAGAGTTTCTGCGTGGGCAACACTGCAGTCCATCATCCTCCAGGGCTGTGAACCAAGGTCCTTGGGGGCCTGTAGGAGGTGCAGAGCTAAAGTGAGGTGCATCCCTCACCCCGCCCCCAAGTCTCAGGTCTGCTTCCCCAAGGTTCCTCACCACCCTGTTCTCCATGAGCTTTTAGGTGAGTCGATTCCCTGCTGTGGCCTCCACTCTTACAGCTGAGGAATGACCACGCCCTGAAGGAGTTCTCCAGCTCTGAGGGCCACGCCTTTGTTGGAAAAACCTGACTATTTGTTTCATTCTTGTTAATGTCCTCCAGTGGTGCCCTGCGGAAAGGGAACAGAAGGTTTTGTTTCCATCTTAGAGCAGGAAATGAACACCACCATGGGAGACCCTGAGGCCCTGGGGGACAGCCCTACTTACTGGCTGCATGCCACCAGGAGTGACCCCAGCTTTCTCACCAGAATGACCCAGGGCTGGGGCTGGCACAAGAGGCAAGATTATGGCCCAGAGAGGTTGAGGAACCTGTCCTAGGTCACATAGCACAGAACTGTGATTAGAAGCCAGACTTTACAACTATCAGCTAGTGCTACCTGACTCAGATAGAAACCAGCTTTTATCAGTGCCACCTGCACGACACCAGCTTTACAGGCAGGGTTTTCCTGTTGAGGCAGATCAGCGACCTGAGATGCTGGTGGTCTTTTTTTCTGTTAGGGCATCTGTGCAGTGGGGCTGCCAACCTCAACTCTAGGGCTGAAAAAATGACCAGTTTGCTCATATACCTACACAGGATGTCCCAGTTTAGAGATTTCTTTCCTTCCGGCGAGTCCTCATCGAATCCCCACCGCCAAGTCCATTAAACCCTGGGAGCTGGGCTGCTCATCCCCAGTTCTACAGATGTGGAAACTGGAGCCCAGAGAGTGGTGTGACTTGCCCAAGTCCTACAGCAGGAGGTGGCCGAGGTGGGATTGAGCCCTAATCTGTCTGAGCCCTGGCTCTTCGGGGGCTCATCCCACCTTCTCCTCATCCAGGACTTAGGGAGAGCCCAGGACAGGATTGTTCCTGGGGCTGGGGCTAAGGCAGGAAGCCCACTCCAGAGCAAGGAGGACCTTGGATGGAGGAGCAGATGGCATTTGTCCTCCTTTACCCCCCATGGCCAGTCTCTGGAGGGTCTCGCGTTCATCACCACTGCAGATTCCAAGACCAGGAGCAGAGGCGGGGCCGCCTCTCCCTGGAGCTGCCGGTGGGGTCTCAGGCAGCTACAAGCTCATACTCCACCCCAGAAATGGCACGGGAGGTGTTCTGGAGCAGAGGGGCCCTCCTGCTCACACACCCCGCTCTCCGCATAGTGCTCAGCACTGTCCAAGCTGAACGCCGAAGTGGCCTGCGTCGCCGTGCACGATGAGAGTGCCTTCGTGGTGGGCACCGAGAAGGGGAGAATGTTCCTGAATGCACGGAAGGAGCTGCAGTCAGACTTCCTCAAGTTCTGCCGTGAGTACCCCACCACTGCAGAGGACCGGGGCTGCCGTCCCCTGAGCCAGGGGCTCTGGCCCATCTCTGGGTCCCCAGCCTTGCCCAGCCAGTGTAGCCCGTGCGGGGGATGAGCTGGACAGGAGTGGGCTGTTTGAGCTTCCCAACCTGGCGTTACTGGGGTGGCCACAGGTTTTCCTGGAATGGTTCAGATGGAGAACTCTATTGATCCTTGGTTGATAGAGACTGGCTGCATGAACCCTGGGCCAGGCCAGAGCCACCTACATCTGCTCATTTATAGATGGGGACATTGAGGCCCAGTGTCGCACAGGTCTTCCTCTTGACTGTGCATCCCTGAGTACAGGGACCAAATGCACCTGCTCACCTGAGATTGTGGAATGCCTGCTGTGTTTGACATTCCTTCCAGCATTAGCTCACTTATCCTGACATTGACCCTAGGGGTTAGGCACAGGGGCTGTTAGAGTCATCATCATCTTGGAGCTGTCCCATGGAGGTTCATGGGTACACAGTGACTGAGTACAGGTCTAGCACTGAGCACAGGCTAGTAGGAAGTGCTCATAAACGTGAGTCGTGGTGATGTTGGGATAAACAGCACTTCAGGCCAGCCTGTGTGCTAGGTCCCGGCAGGCTCATGAAACAGTCGCCACCGGTTTGCAGATAAGAAACTGTGCCTCCCCAAAGACACACAGCTGGCAAGTGATGGGGGCAGGCTCCAGGCCAGGTCTCTGGTTCAGAACCCTACACTCTTTCTGCTACACCCCTTCAAGATTGGAGAAGTCCCAAACAGGCTACCTCCAGGGGCACCACCAGGGGGTCCTGGTCACTCTCTGAAAAGACCACACTTCAGCTGTGAGCCAGGAGCCCTGAGGCAGAGGGCCCTTCTGCAGCCCCCAATTCCTCACCATGACCTGGGCCTTCAGGACTCCTCAGAGCCCAGCCCCTGCCTCTGCATTTATCCTCTGGGCCCCTTGTGCTCAGCCCCACTGCACTGCACTGAACCGCCAGTCCCCAGTCCTGCATGTCTTTCCCCACCACTCTGTCCTGCCCTCTGCAGCTCCCCACCTGGAAGGTGCTGGCTACTCTCCTCTGCCAGGCAGACACCTTGCCAGCCTCCAGGTTCACCTGCTCTCAACCCAGGCCTCATCACCACACACTTCACACCCCACCACTGTGCCACAGTTGACCCCACATTGCACCAGCACCCTGTGCCCTAAATCTCCATCCAAGTCATCATGCCTCCGGAGGAGGTCAGCTTCACGGACCTGGACACTAGTAGGGACCCTGTATGGTCAGGGTCTAGTTCCCAGCACCAAAGGTCAATATCCAAGCAGGTATTAGAGACCATGACTTTGGACTCTAAAACCGTGGTATAGCGTGAGGTATAGCGTATGGTAAGTCAGACTGCTCAGGTCCACATCCTGGCTGTGCCACCTGCTACCTGCTGGGCCTCAACATGCTCATCTGTGAAAGGGGAGGGCATGAGGGGGTGGGGGAGCCTGAGGGTTAACTGAACACATACGTGGCAAGCGCTTAGAACAATGCCTGGCTCTCGACTCACACCCAACAAACAGCAGCTGTTGTTGTCAGTTACTATTATTAGTATTCACATCACACCCCGGCCAGGCCCCAGGATCAACCGTTTCAGGGAAGAGCATATCATTACAGGGTTGAGCCGCTTCCCCATCCACTGAGCCCTCAGCCCATACCTTCTCCAAGGTCAGGGTAGGGGGCTGGGCCGGGGTAGGGTGGGCAGTGACAGGAGCCTGTTCTTCACCAACTGCCCCCAGGCTGCGGCCCAGGGCAGGTGCATCTGGCTTCCCAGAACCAGGCAGAGCCACTATTTATAGCACCAGGAACTCAGCTGGTTTATTTCAAGCTTTGCAGATCCCAGAGGAAAGCAAGCTCCAAGCTAGAGGGAGCCACAGGGCCCTCCTCTCATCCCCTTTCCGATGCAACTCCTAGCTCGTTCCCCAAGGACTCACTGACACTCCCAGGTCCCCACACTGGTCCAGCCTGGCTTGAACCTGCCTCTTTGTAGCCCTTGGCCTCCTGGTGGGGTCCCTGTATCTCCCCCTTCGGCAGAGCAGAACACTGGGACCTAGATTGATTAAGATGGAGAGCGGTAGTGTAGGATCACAGAGAGGGGTGGATGGAACAGACATTCGTCGAATCCTAGTTCTGAGCCAGGCCAGCTGATCTCCTGTGAGCATGCCCACAGACTGAGGCTCAGAGAGGGTAGGGATTTGCCCGAGGTCACACAGCAGGTTAGAGGTGACCGGGGATGGGACCCAGGCCCTGTGCTGGGCACTGGGAGCTCTGAGATGACAACCAGCTCCGGCCCTCATCTGGGCTGTTGGGCAGGGCTCACTTACTCATTAATTCTCCATTTGTTCATTCACTTACACACCAAGTTGGGTGCCAGGCTGCAGGGCTCAGCACAGGGCAGAGACACCAGCAGGTGGTGAGACCGGTGTTCATTGTGACCCCGCATGCTCTATGTCCCACAGGAGGGCCCCCGTGGAAGGATCCAGAGGCAGAGCACCCCAAGAAGGTGCAGCGGGGTGAGGGTGGCAGCCGGAGCATCCCACGGTCCTCCTTGGAACATGGCTCGGACGTGTACCTTCTACGGAAGATGGTAGAGGAGGTGTTTGATGTTCTTTATAGTAAGATCCTTCCTCATTCCATTTGGGGCCCCCAGGGTGGGTGGAACCCCCAGTCCCTGCCCAATGAAGGAGGCTCCTCCTGCCCCACCATGGGCCCTGGGCAGATCTGGACCCCAGGGCATGCGGGCATTGCCTGCCCATCCCCCCTCATCTCTGCAGCCCCAGGTGTGGATATTCCGCCCCCTCCCCACTGCCCCTGCCCTTACTCAGGTCACTGCCATCTGTCACCTAGAAATGGCCCTGCGCTTTCCATGGTCTCTCCACTTCCAGACCACTTCCATGCCACCCCACTTGCCCTGTGACCAAGGGCATCCTCCCAGAGCACAGGGCTGACCACGAAGGTCTTCCCTCCATGGTTTTTGGGGATTCCCCATTGCCCTCAGTATAGCATCGGGGCCCACCACACCCATCCTGTCCCCCTCTCCAGCTGTGTCTCCTGCTCAGCTGCAGGGGCCGCACTCACCTGCCTTCTGGAGCCACTTCCTGTTCCCGGCACACCCTGGCTCCTTTCACACCTCCTTGCCTTATCACTGCTGCGTCTTCTGGGACAGCCCTTCCCTGTCTGGTGGACACCTGCATCATGCTCTGAGGCTCAGCTCCGGGAAGCCCCCTCCTGCTGGGTTAGGGCCCCTCTGGCACCTACAGTGCTCTGTCCCTCACTGGCCCAGGTGCTCTCCAGGATCAGGGGCTACGTCTGCCCTTCCTGGCTGTCCCCAGCCTGCAGTTCAGGGTCCAGCAACAGCAGATGCTCAGAGGGTGTTTGTTGAGTGGCTGAGTGAAGATTGACTGGTCAGCTGAGTCATTCCTGTAGGGGGAGGAGAAGAGACCTGGCCTCCCTTGGGAAGTGTCATGTTGCAGAATCTTGGGGCCCGAGTGTGGTCTTCGCACTCCCCAGGTGACCTTAGACAGGTCCCTCCGGGTCCCATCTCATTTATTTCTGACTTGCTTTATTCCTTTTCCTGCAGCAGTCTTTAGTTCTGTGGTCAAAAGTCTGAGAAAAAACTTGATGTCAGGAGGAGGAGGCCCAGCAGGACCAGGGCCCCAGAGGCCCAAGGTGGGGCATGCTGGCCTTTGTGGCATGGGAGGACTTGCCATACATGGTTGTCTGTGCTGCAGTGGACACTTTCGTCAGCTGCAGGGAGGGCTCATGCCCAGAGCCCCCCATTCCTCTACTCATCCTGCCCTGGCCCCCCCTTGCCCACTTTGGGCAGGATCGGAGGTGGCTGATTGGCGATAGGCCTCTTTCTGGCTCCGGAAGGCGAAAACAGATGTCCCAGAGCCCAGGCCCCTCAGCCATCCCCCAGTCCCCAGCCCGTATCCCCTTCTCTGTCCCACCCCTCACCCCCTGCTCCCAACTCTTCCTCTCCCCTCTTTTTTGGACTTCCCTCTCTTTGTTCCTCTCCACCTCCTCTCCCTCTTGCCTCCTCTCCCTTCCTGCCTGCAGCTTTGTGCTTTCAGGGGGTCTCATACACACCCCCCTTTTGTGTCTCTTTTCTCTCTTTCACCCCCTAATCCTCCTCCTCTCCTGCCCCAGGCCCCTGCTGTAGCCCTGGCTTCCCTCCACGCAGGTGCTCTGAGGAGTGAGGGCAGTGGCTCATGAGGGAAGCAGGGAATCTTCTGGATGGGGGAGCCCCTGGCCCTCCGATGCAGACGGTGGGGCCTTGTCCGCTGTCCCCGCCCAGCCTGTGGGTGGTTACTCTGCAGTAACTGTGAAGTCTTCAGTTACAAGACTGGGGGAGCCCCATGCCCAGGAAGGGGGGGGTCACTCCACATTGCCCAGCTCTGGGGCGCGCCCAGCCCCAACCCCAGCCTGACTGCCGTCTCATCCCAGGCCCCCTCCTCGACCCCCCACAGGTGAGGCCCTGGGAAGGGCCAGCGTGGTGCCGCTGCCCTACGAGCGGCTGCTCAGGGAGCCGGGGCTGCTGGCCGTGCAGGGGCTGCCTGAGGGCCTGGCCTTCCGCAGGCCGGCCGAGTATGACCCCAAGGCCCTCATGGCCATCCTGGAGCACAGCCA
Organism: Galeopterus variegatus; assembly: GCF_000696425.1. Classification (NCBI taxonomy): domain Eukaryota; kingdom Metazoa; phylum Chordata; class Mammalia; order Dermoptera; family Cynocephalidae; genus Galeopterus; species Galeopterus variegatus. The sequence goes on from NW_007726742.1 coordinate 246,610, forward strand.
CCGCATCCGCTTCAAGCTCAAGAGGTGAGTGAGGCGGCTGCCTAGGGCCGGGCGAGGGCCGTGGCTGGAGCTCCCGTAGAGCTGGGCCAGGAGGCGGCCTGCTGCCACTCCATGGCTACTTGCCCTCCAGAGGGGAGGGCGCTTGACACACCCATGGGGACCGTGGTTGTCAAAGCCCCCAATCTGATGGTGGACGGAAGGCCAAAGCCCAGAGAGCAGGATCCAAGCCAGGCTGCTTAGCTGTGGTAGTCTTCCCAGGGGACTTCGGTGTTGCAAAGAGACTGGAAGAGACATGGCTTGGGAAAAAAAAGCGACAGTGGCATTCCAGGTGTCAGGAATGGCCTGTGAAAAAGCGTGGCCATGTCGTGTGCTTGCTGGGGTTCTACATCAGGGGTTAGTTAGGGACTGGAGGGAGATGGGGCTGTTGAGGCTGGGCTGGGTGGTACTAAGTGGCGGGCAGCCAGGTCGGCAGCTGAGGTCTTACTGCTGAGACCGTCTCTGGAAGGCACTTCGGCAGCAGACACAGCCTGGAAGGGGAGGGTACCCAGGGCATGGGGGACCGGCGACTGCATCTGATGGCTCATGAGCAGTGGACTAGGGCAGGGGCCCAGGGCCAGGGTCCTTGGCGGCCCTGGGCATGTCATCCCCACCTGTAGGACGGGGGCCCAGCTCCTGTCCTGCCCACCTTACAGGGCTGTTGTGTTCTGCGGAGGGGCGGGGTGGGGAGCTGTGGAGGAAGAAACTGCACGTGGGACAGGTTTACGAAGCTGTCTTGTGTCCTCTCCTTCACTCAGGCCGCTCGAGGATGGCGGGCGGGACTCGAAAGCCCTGGTAGAGCTGAATGGTGTCTCCCTGATACCCAAGGGGTCACGGGAGTGCAGCCTGCACAGCCAGACCCCCAAGGTGCCACCCCAGGACCTGCCTCCCACTGCCACCTCATCCTCCTTGGCCAGTTTCCTGTACAGCACCACACTCCCCAACCACGCCATCCGGGAACTCAAGCAGGAAGTGCCTGCCTGCACACTTGCCCCCAGCGACCTTGGCCTGGGCCGGTCTGTGCCTGAGCCCAAGGCCCCTGGTGCCCAGGACTTCTCCGACTGCTGTGGTAACACTGCTGCTGGGACCTCCACTTCTGGGGATGGAGCAGAGGCCACTCACAGGGGGGCACCCTCCCAAGGCAGATTGGGGTGCTTGGGACCTCCCCAATCTAGAAGGAGGCATGTCTGGGCAGGGGTTGGGATTGGGCAGATGTCATCCTGGCTGAGACCCCTCAGACTCAGGGCCTCTGCTCAGCCATCTGTGAACAGTGTCCTTGGCCTGGGACCAAGAGACACCTGAGGGGCCTCCCTGAGGCATCTAGGAAGGGAGTAATCAGGCTAATCAGTGTACACGTGTTAAATGAGCACTTATTACATACCTAGCCTGGATTAAGGGTACTGGGCGTGTAACAAGGAAAAGCTGGGAGATGAAGATCTGGGCTCATATCCTGGCTTCTCTACCCTGTGTCTGTGTATCCTAGGCCCATCTCTACCTTTCTGAGCCTCAGTTTCCTCATCTATAAAATGGGGGTACTGGTAGTACCTACTTCATAGGGCTTTATCGTGATGAAATGACTGATCAGCAGCAGCAGCTGCTCCTGAGAGCGGGTTAGGAACGCCTGTTCTCAGGCCCCAGCACAGTCTTGCTAAGTCTGAAGTTTGGGGCAGGGTCCAGCAGTCTGTTTCAACGTGTCTGCCAAGTACTTCTGATATGCTCGAGTTTGAGAGCTGCTGTATGCTTGGCACATAGTAGGTGCTTGTAAATTATATTTGTTGTATGAGAAGGATAAAAAAGGTCACTTCACCTCCAGAAGTGTGTGGAATGACAAGGGGTTTAGGACTTATATGCTGAAACAAGTGTGCCCACCTAGAAAAGGTGACCTCTGACATCCCAATCTTGCTGATCTGGCACTTGGATAGCAGGTTCTGGTACGGGCTATCTTAGTTCTCTGGTGAGGGAACTTGCCTGGAGTTAATGATCATAGGGCTCAGTTCTGGGGTGGCAGGCGAGGCCGTTAGCCCAGAGCCAGAGCCTGTTCCTGGGGCTGGATCTGGGGCACCCCTCCTAGGGCCCACCTTGAACCTGTACCTTTCCTGTCCTTTGTCCAGGACAGAAGCCCCCCGGGCCTGGTGGGCCCCTCATTCAGAATGTCCACGCCTCCAAGCGCATTCTCTTCTCCATCGTTCATGACAAGTCAGGTAGGACAGCGCCCACGGCGGCACCCTGGCTGGACTGGGGACCAGGGTTGGAGGTGGCGCTCACTGAAAGGGCAGCATGTCCATGGGGTCTTCGTGACAGGAAGGAGGAACTCTGCTCAAGGGGCTGTGAGTACAACCAGGTGTCGTAGCTATCGGTTGCTGCATAACAAGTTACCCCAAAACATAGCTTAAAACCACAAGAATTATCTCACAGTTTCCGTGGATCAGGGGTTCAGGAGCAGTGTAGGTGGGGTTCTGGCTCAGGGTCTCTCACGGGGTTCAGACAAGGTGAACCCCAAGGGCTCAGCTGGGGCTGGAGGACCCACTTCCCAGCTCGCGCACGTGGCTGTTGGCAGGAGGCCTCTGTTACTCACCTCTCAGCCTGGCCATTAAGGGGCTGCCTGAGCGTCCTCACAACACGGCAGCTGGTTTGCCCCAGAGTCAGGGATCCAAGAGAATAAGGAGGAGGCCATGTGTCTTTTGTGACCTCGCCTTGGAAATCCCCATCACTTCTGCCATGTCCTGTCCACTAGAAGCCAGAACCTTGACCCAGCCTATACTCAAAGGGAGAGGAATTAAGCTCCACCTCTTGAAGGTAGGAATTTTCAGAAACTATGGGGACAGATATTATTTTATTTTATTTGTTTTTTTGGTGGCTGGCTGGTACAGGGATCTACAGCCCTTGACTTTGGTGTTATCAGGACAGATTTAAAAAGTACCGCAGAAAGGGACTGATGGCAGGAAAATTTGGGATTCAGTTACACCAAAGAGAAATAAACTCAGACTTGCCAGCAGTTTTGCTTTGTGGAGTTCTCAGCCTCATCTCTCTAGTAAGAGGCTTTTTAAGAAAACCCAGTCCCCTGGGACCAGAATGGAGAACCCACTGACCTAAACAAGGTCCACCCATGGCAGGGAGGGGACCTGAGTATCCGGATGGAATAGTGTCATGGGAGGCTAGTGGGCAGGCGCTCGAGCTGGGGCGGAATCCCACTGGGTGATCCCAGGGAGATACTCAGCTTCTCCAAGCCTCAGTTTTCTTATCTGCAAGATGGGAATAATATCTATGTTTAAAAGTTGTCATGAGGGATTAAGTAGGATATTATATATATAAAGTACTTAGCACAGATAAGCACTTAATAAGTTAAAGATGTTACTTTTATTAATTATAATGGGCCAAATGATCACTCTTGTTATTCATATTACATCAAGGCAGAGGCTTTGGTTTTATGGGAGAGGCCAGCAGGGCTGAGGCTTTGAGGGGAGCCAAGAAGGCCTAGGCCAGGTGAGACCTCAGATGTACATGGCACAAAGGTTGGATCTTCAGGGTCAACACTCAGCCCCTCCTTTCTCGGGAAGACCACTTTTCCAACCTCCTGTCCGTCTAGGACAGGACGGCCTGGGATGGACAGGGCTGAGCCTACACAGCACACACTGCCTGTGTAGGGGACAGAGGCGAGTTTGGGGGCAATGGGAGAGAGCAGATAGGGAGCCCATCACAGCACCCTGGATTTGTGTGGGGTCCCAGGTGGGGAGGGATGGAAGGGAGAGGGGCTCTGGAGGAGAGGGCTCGGTGGTCGTGGCAGGTGGAAGGGGCGTGATTGTCCTGTGGGGCCCCTGCTCTGAGTGGCCCTCACTGTGCCTCCTGTGTTTTGATAGAGAAGTGGGACGCCTTCATAAAGGAAACGGAGGACATCAACACGCTCCGGGAGTGCGTGCAGATCCTGTTTAACAGCAGATATGGTGAGTGGGCGTCGTGGCCGTGTGTGGCCCCGGCAGCCGTGTTGAGCATCTCATTACACAGGAACCACTTGTGTCCCCAACACGACAGCGGGAGCCATATGCTGGCACCCGCGCACCGTCAGCGCTCATGTCAGCTGGTGCGGGCTCCTCCTGTCTGGGTAGGGGGTGGTTGTGTCAATATTTCCCTTCCAGATTCTTCAGGGGGTGGAACTGATGGCAAAGCCCCAGACCTGGACTCCCCTGTGGGAAGTGGGCAGGATGGGGGCAGAGTGCCTGCTGGGGCCCAGAAGAATCTCCGCTGGCCTCACGTGCTTGTGAGCCCTCACGGCCCACGCCGCCTCCCCACTGCTAGCCTGTGCATGTGCTGTGCCCCCACCTGGTGTGCCCTTCACGCCTGTTGGGGGCCAGCTCCTTGTTGTTCTTCAAGACTCAGCTCGGGGTCACCTCCTCCAGGAAGCCTTCAGCCTCCAGCCCAGACCAGGTGGGCCCCCAGAGCCCTGATGGCTCCCTCTCTGTTACACATCATACTTGGGACACCTTGCCTACGGCTGTCTCCATAAGGGCCAGGACTGAGCCCAGCCCCTCTCTGTGTCCCTGGCACCCAGGACGGAGCCAGGCCCAGAGCAGATGTCAGCTCACCACACTCTGGGCAGCAAACACAGATGTAGTAGCCGGGGCAGGCATGGGTCCTCCACGTTGGCGAGCTTCCTGCCCAGGAGGATGGCACAGCCACCACAGGGTGGCTGGACCACATGGCCCCGGAGACCTTCGCACTCTAGGTGTTTGGATCCCCTCATGCCCTCTCACACTGTCTCCTCAGTGGTCTTTGCCCCCTTGCTCACTCCCTGGCCCAGCCTCTAGGGAGCCCCGTCCTTAAGCCCCGCTCAGTGGTCAGATTCAGTGTGTGCTTGCCTGGGCAGGCGGCTCTCAGTCACTGGAGGTCATACAAGACCCACAGGTACTCAGTGGCCACACCAGGTGTGATGCCATTAAATACCACCCAAGTCATGCAGACCCATGCTGCAGGGGCCCAGAGAGAAGAGGGAGGGTCCCCACCCAAAGTTGCAGGGACCACGGGGCCAAGAGGAGGGTCAGTGGCCTCGGGAGCTCCCTGCACAGTGGAGGGACAGAATGGGCACTGTACCAGGAGCTGGAAGACCCGGCTGGGGGCCTCGAGGTGGTCACTCTCCACCCTAACCTGAGCATTCTCGCCAGGAGCTGACAGGGTGGGGCCTCTCTCCATGCCTGCCCCTTTCTGTCACCTCTGTGGTCTTCCTCGTCCTCCCTCCCCGCCTGACGTCCCTTCCTTCCATCTGTTACCTTCTCACATCTCATTGGTTCATTTGCTCATTCCGCATGCATTTTGAACCCCCACCTGTTGCCAGGCACCATAAAGGGGTGACCGAGGCCAACTCTGCTTCCTTAGGTGCTTCAGCAGGTGGCTGGAGATGTGTCTATAGCAGTATGCAGTGTGCACATTAGCAAGTGGCAATGTGCAGTGGCATACAGTAGTGGGCACTAGCGTGCAGTAGCATTTAGTGGTTGGGGTGAGAAAGACAGCAGCTCAGAGCAGGGTAAGGTCTTGACAGGCTGGGGGAGTCAGGGGTGACTTCATGGGTGAGGTGCCCTTTGCTCTGGGTGGGGGCTGGGAAGGCCTGCGCGTGTGGGCTGAGCCTTCCATGTTGGGACGTGGCTGAGCCAGGCAACCAGGGCCTTAGCAAGGAGTCTAGGAGAGCCTGGGTGCCTTTGATGTGGCTATCCAGGCCCACCCACTCCTCCCTTCTGCTCAGTGCTGCAAAGGGCTGTTTGCACTGGAGTCTCTCCCCCACTCCAGGCAGGTGTGAGCCAGATGGGTGGCAGGGGGAGGGGAGCAGGGGAGGAGCTGGATCTGTCCGCCTCGGGAAGGTTCTGCCCCAGCCAGGCTGGCACGGCAGCCCCCATTGAGACCTTGGCAGCCGGCAGTCTTCCAGCCCGTTGCGCCCTCTGGACTTTCCACGATGCTTGGCCTTTTCCAGATGTCAGCACTTGGGCCAAATCCAAGGAGTGTTGGGCGTGGAGTGGTCTGCCCCTCCTCAGGCCCCAGCTCCTCTGAGTACTTCTTTCAGCTGCCTTGGGAAGAAGGAAGCTCCCCATGAGTATTGGGGGACCCCATGAGTAGGGATGTTGTTGGGCAGTCTGAGGCATTCCACAGATCCTGGACAAGCAGCCCCTCTCCCCATTCTGTCCTTTTAGCCACCAAATCTGGGTGACGTGGGCCTGCAATGGGGCTGGGGGTGCAGAGGGGGTAAAACACAGAAAAATAAAGAAATAAGGGAAACCCGGGCCTCAGGAAAGCTCAAGGACATTATCACGTGGGAAGATGCTGAGACTAGGTGAGGAGGGACCGGCCCCTTCCTGTTCTCTATGCAACGGGCAGCAGCTGGGGCCAGGCAGGGTCGGGCCTCTGTCCATGGAATCTCCTCACTGCTGACAAGACAGGCCCCAGCAAACAGATGAACCCTAACAGAGACGAATTCATGTAGACTTGAAGAACCGATCCCTCCAGTTCTGGGGGCTGGGGGTGGCTGCTGATGCGGGGGGGTGATGGTAGGGGTGGGGGAGAAATGGTTTGACAGCTGTTGAGATTTCGAGCGTTTAATTTGACAGCGAGCTAAGTGTGACTTCAGTGTGGGATCTCGCTGCCAAAGCCGCCAACGCAGAACTGGGCCGCATCAACGAAAAACAATGTCACCAGTGCCTGAGGGAGGCCTAGACAGCTCTGCCTGCTCTGGTCACTTGTAGGAACACGGGAGGAGCGTGTATGGCCAGAGGAGTAGGCCAGGGTGGGGAGGGGCTGGAGGAGCAGCGAGGAGATGTGGGAGCCTTGAGAGAGGACGGTGTGACCAGGCCTGTCGCGAACGCACGGGGAGGTGGGGGTGAAGCAGATGCCCAGCCCAGCTGGTCTTCTGAGACCTCTTAGGCCCGGGGAAGAACAGAGGCCTGTGAGAGTAGCAGCTTGTCTCAAGCACATAGTAGGTGCTTAAGAAGCAAATGGATGAAAACGTGGAGCTGGGGTGTGAATGGGTGACTGAAATGGCACGTGACCAGTCCCATGGCCCAGAGAAACAGAACAAGTAATCAGTTCGTGAGCCTGGATTCTGTCTACTCTGCTGTTGGCAAAGCTGTTGGCTTCTGGCATCGTCTCATTTATGCCACTGATGAATGAAAGGAGTGCCGAGCCCCTGCCTGGAGGACAGGCACACCTGTGCCGCTGGAGTCATCCGCCACGAGCAGACCTCAAGCTGTTCATTCACTCACTGACTGTGCAGGGAGCAGCTGCGAGGTGCCTGGCCCTATCTCGATCCCAGAAAGGGGCTGTCAGCCAAACCCCTGCCCCTGTGGAGCTTACGACCTAGACAGTGAGCGGAGGTGTAGATGAATTCGGATGTAATGTCAGGGAGTGTCACACGGTAACAGACTAAGCAGGCTGGGTAGGGAGGTTGGAGGGGGCTGTTTTGGGCTGATGAGGTTCCATTTGGGCAGACACCTGAAAGGCAGGGAGGGAGGCAGGCGTGTGGGTCTCTGGAAGAAGAGGATCTGGCAGAGAGAGGAGCAGGTGCAAAGGCCCTGGGGTGGGTGTATGCCTGGGGTGTCAAGAAGCAGTAAGGGGGCTAGAGAACAGCGTGGAGCAAACTGAGGGTTGAAAGGGGACAGCTGAGGTCAGAGGTGATGGGGTCATGTAGTTGGGACTTTGGCCGTCACTGAGTGAGATGGGAGCCTTGGACATTTTTTAAGAGAGAGGTGACATGATGTGATGTTTTGGCAGGATGCCTCTGGCTGCTGTGTGGACAGAGTGGCATCGGGGCCGTGGGAGGTGCCCGTGACCGCAGTCCCGGGGCCCTGTGTCCTGCAGCCTCCCTCCTGCTCAGCCTTGCCGTTGCCCTTCCAGCGGAAGCCCTGGGCCTGGACCACATGGTCCCCGTCCCCTACAGGAAGATCGCCTGTGACCCGGAGGCCGTAGAGATCGTGGGCATCCCAGACAAGATCCCCTTCAAGCGCCCCTGCACTTACGGGGTCCCCAAGCTGAAGCGGATCCTGGAGGAGCGGCACAGCATCCACTTCATCATTAAGAGGTACAGGGTGGGGTGTGGGGTGCCCTCTGCCTTGGGCTGGCCAAGGACTCAGGGTACTGCGGTGTCCAGGCTGGGCAGGCGCCTGGGGAGGCAACGACGGGGCGGGGGTGAAATGAAGGGGGTTCCCTGACTTGACAGAATCATACGGGCCTGGGAGAGAATTCGGCTCCTTAACTAAGCTGCATGGCCTCCTCCTGGGCCTCTTTTGAGGACAGAATGGCAAAGGCAGGCAGAGCCTAGCCCGATCAGACACTTGGTAGGTTCTGCATAAGCAGTGTTTTCCTCCCCCAACAAAGACTGAGGCCTTTGAACTTACTTGCCGTCAGAGGGGAGCTCACCCAAGCTCAGGTCACCAGCCTCTTCCCTTCCACACCCTCCCCTCCGGCAGCCCTGTCTGCTGGGACTTTGACCACCTTCCCTGTCCTTTCAGCTGCCAGTTTCCCCCGGTGCAGGTGTGGGTGGGTGGGGGAGGGCCTGGCACAGCAGCCTGCAGAGTTGCAGCCCCCAGGGTTCCTGCTGCCGCCCACCCCCCAGCCTTGTCTTCCACCTCCCACAGCTGATTGGACTTACCACCAAGCCAGAGTCCACATCTCCGGCAATGCCAGACTTCCTGGATGCATCCTCCTAAGTGATTAGAGGTGGGGTGGGGGGCAGAGGCCTGCTGTCCAGCCCCCTGCCTCCAGGCAGAGCCGCACTGTCTACCTCCCACACAGCTGCTTCTGGACGCTCTCTGGGGCATGCTCCTAGTGTGTGCAAGCCCGTGCACTTGCCTGCTGGGTGCTGCAGAACTATGTGCAGGGATTGACGGCAGGGCTGTGTTTTGCTCATTCCTGAACCTCCAGCACCTAGAACAGTCCCTGTGGATACAGATGCCCAGTATGTATTTGTGGAATGAATGAACAGATGAACAAATGCTTCTCCAGATTTGGGCTCATGCCCTCTGAGAGCTGCTGCTCAGAGCTTAGGAAATAAGCAGGGTCAGGGAAGAGAGATAATTAGGGGAGGGTAGTCAGGGTGCCACGGAGAAGTTCGTTGAGCCAAAGCTGGGTGGCTGAGAAGGGGCTGCCCAGCCCAGAGCTGGGCAGAGTGTTGGGCAGGTTGTCCTGTGCCCAGGATGTGAGGAGGCGGGAGCAAGAGCAGAGGTTGGGGGTCAACTCCGAGAGCGTGGAGTTGTTCTAGAGCTGTGAGAAGGACCTCTGCAGGGTGGCTGGAGGCCAGAGCCAGGATCTGATGGCCCCTGTGGCTGCTGGGGGAAGAGTGGGGCCTAGGGAGACAGGAGCAAAGGTGGGGGACGGCTGGGGGGGCCAAGGCAGTGGTCCAAGCCAGCGGTGATGGGGCTGGGGCTGGGCCACTTGGTGGACAGAGGGGGAAAGTGGCTGGGTGTGGGGTAGATGTTGAACCGTGATAGGGTTTGCTGTGGATTGAAGGTGGAGTGGTTAGGGAGGCATGGAGGTAAGGACCCCCTGAGTGTACTGACTGGGGAAGCAGGTGTCAGGGGCAGGACAATGAGTTCACCTTGATTATGTTAAATCTGAAATGCTCAGGAGAAGGAACTGTCAGAGGCCACATTGAGATGTCAGAAGCTCAGGAGAGAGGTCTGAGTTAGATATAAAAATCTGAGCGTTATCAGCATGGGCCAGGAAGAGATGGCTGAGGGAGGAGAGAAATAGAGGCAAGAAGCGGGTCCAGGTGGACCCCAGGGATCCCCACATGGGAGGCCGGAGCAGAGACAGCAAAGGAGGCCGGGAGGGAAGCCAGGGAGGGCGCCAGTTCTGCAAGTCAGCTCTGACCGCGTGGTCTCTGGCTTGGAACCCTTCTCTGCCCACACCCCCAGGATAAAACCCCACTCTCCAGCCTGTCAGACTTAGCACCTTGTCTGCATCCCCAGCCCAGGACCAGGCACAGCCCTCGGGCGTGTTCTCTGCCTGTGAGCCCTTCACCTACCTCCTATAAGCCTTGCTCAAGCCCTTTCCTCCTGCAGCACTCCCCACCCGCCCTCCACCTGTCTTCGTCTTTCAGGGCTCTATTTTCTCTGCCTCTAAAAGCCCTCCCCTGTCCTCATTCGGAAGGAATGTCACCCCCTGGTAGCAGGTGGTTTTTTCCCCCGCTTATCACCCTCCTCACCTCCTCTTGTATCCCTCACAGCACCTGCCATGGGGCCCCACTTGATAAATTATTCTGGAGGTGAATTAAAATTCATCGCCCTTCTCTCGGGCAGTGCTTACTCATGTCTAGCTTAAATCTCTCTTGCTGCTGCCTAAGTCCTTTTCCCTCAGTTGACTCATGGTAGGAGACTAGGGGAGAAGAAAGCAGCAAGGGTATCCCTTACGTGCCTGACCACAGTTTTAGGGCCTCATTGTGTCTACGATCCAAACTGTAGCCTGCCTTATTCTTCACCAGTGTTTGCCAAGCGCCTCCTGCAGCCCCTGGGCTCTGCTGAGGACTTCACAAAACAGCAGGCATTGTCCCTACCTGCTCCTGGAGACCACTGCCTATCATGGGGGTTGGTTACTTGTGTGATGAGTTGAGGATGCATCAAAACAACATGTTGGGCCAGCCCGGTGGCGCACTACTACAGTGCGCCACTTGGGAGCGCGGCGGCGCTCCTGCCGAGGGATCGGATCCCACATACAGACCGGTTCCCGCTCACTGGCTGAGCGAGGTGCGGGTGCAACACCGAGGGTTGCGATCCCATTGCCGGTCCTGGTCCGGGCGCGACACTGAGGGTTGCGATCCGTTGCCGGACACGAAAAAAAGACAAAAAAAAAAAAAAATAAATAAAATAAATAAAACAACATGTTCCCAGGTGTAGAGGAATCAGTAGCACCTGAGCAGCAAGCCTGTGAGGCTTCCGGAAGGAGGAGGCTTTGGTGTCAGGTAGACCAGGCTTGAAGCCACTCACTTGCAGTGCTTCTCTCCTGAGCTTCAGCTTCCTCATCTGTAAAAACAGGGACAGTGATGTCCCTCTGCCAGGTTTTTTCAACATAAAATGAGGAAGTGGACGTAACACATCTGACATGTAGCAGATGCTCAATAAACAAACACAAGTCCTTTTTCTTCATTTCCCTTGTGAACGAAAGTGTAGTTAAGCACTTTGGCACTGACGGCCTGGGTTCAAATGCTGGCCTTACTATTTCCCAGCTGTATGTCCTCTGGCAAGTTACTTAACTGCTCTGTGCCTCACTTATGTAAAACAGGCCTAATAATATCCATGCTTCAGAGTATTGATTGGAGACTACGGGATATGGGTGAAGGGTCTGTAACAGTGGCTGCTGCGTTCTGAGCCCTTGGTGCATTTTTCTCTGTTAACACCCGGCCTCATCTGCTAAGCATTTGAGGTCATCCTAGCAGAAGTGAGTCAGGACAGAAGAGCACTTAAGAAGCAGCCAGGAGGTAATCTCTGCCCTGGCTCAAGTGTCTCTGGGGTGTGTGGCGTGGGGGAGGTCAAGGCTGTCCTCAGCAAGGCCTGTGGGGCTTGTGACTGGTAGTATGGGTCTCCCCCCTGACCCCAACTTATGCTGAGCTCTGGCCTCCAAATTCTCAGGAACTTGAGAGGAGAGGGTTCTAGAACTCAGGACTGTGCTAGGAAGCCTGACAGCAACCCCTTGGTCAGTGCCTGTCAATCAGGCCTTCCAGTCCAGCAACCCATGAGGGCGTCTGACCTTCTCCCTTCATCTGCCCCAGCCCCCCTCCACCCAAGGACCTGCGAAAGCCCCCGTGCCATTGCGACCTGCTCCCTACCCCATGCTCCCTGATAAAGAAATAATCCTGTAGATAATAGATCCACAGTCCATGCTGGTGGCCTCTGTTTCCTGGGTGGGGCTGAGGAAGCAGTTCTCGGAAGGGAAGCCAGTTTCCCCTGCATTACGCCCTGTGCTTGCTGCTTGGCTGGGTAAGATCCAGATGTGTGAACAGTGGGTACCGGGGCCTCTCAGAATAAGAATAGGAAGTCATGTTTAGGATTATGCTCCGGGTCTCACCCCGTGACCCAGTCTCTGCCTCTGTGACCGACTTTTTTGCCTCTGGTTGAATTTCCTGCCAGTCTCCCCCAGGGCATTGTCGGGTGTGGGTCTCGGACAGATGTCCCTTCATTCCTCTCACCTAGAGCCTGAGTTTAGTGATGAAGGCCCCGTGCTCTGTCCAGTAAGCTTTGCTGCAGTGCCCCCTAAACCAGCTGCCTGAGGCCCCCGATCCCCCAGGCACCACCATGGCGGGGGCTGAGGGTAGAGCAGACAGAACGCCAGCCCTGCAGGTGGCAGGCTGGTGGTCCTAGGTCCCCTCACCCACCTTGACTCCAGCCTCCTTTTCTTAGCCTGGGCTTCCCGATCTTATCTGATGACTCAGGTCCCTGAACGGCTCCTGGGCCCCCAGCCTTCTCCCCTCCAATCCATCCCCTGGTGTTCTGACCATGTCATGCCACCTAGGGGCTCCCTGTTGCCCACAGGGTAGAGGCCACGTCCCTGAGCACAGCACCAAAGGCTGCTAGCCTCCACCCAGCCTCCAGCCAGGCAGAGCCCCAGGAGCCCCAGCTGTCCCCATGCCTGTCACTGAGTGAGATACAGGAGGTGTGGGGAAGAGCCCAAGGGATAAACGAATGAGTCATTCACAGTCTGGTGATGGGCGGGGAGCAGCTTGAGGCGCCAAGGAGAGCTCGGGCTGCAAGAGGCCCCGGGGCATTGGGATGAACAGTTTGGACCCTCCAGGACCACCCGGGGCCTGGCCTGTGCCTTCTCTTACCCTCACCTGTGGCCAGCTCGGTGCCCAGGCCTGTGGCTGTAGCTGTGCATGTGGGACTCTGTGACCATCACCGAAGGGGACCTCAGCCCCGGGAGAGCCCTGGAGCCTGCACCGTGCTCATGTCCGTCTCTGCTCTCTCCCCAGGATGTTTGATGAACGGATTTTCACAGGTGAGTGGGTTCTGGCTGGTCCACTCCAAAGCCTCCAAGCCAATGTCCCAGCAGCGCCTGAGCTGTCATTGATGCCAGACCCTGCCCTCTCCAGTCCCTCCCCTCTGGGCTGTGGCTTCTGTATTCTGGGACGGACATAGGCCCCCAGTTCCTGGATGCCATCAGAGTGTCCCACAAACCCTTGCGGCTTGGGATGCCCTGGACAGGAAATAATGCAGCTAACATTTGCTGGACACTAACATGCGCCACATTTTTCCTAAGCCGCTAGCGCATTTTAATTTAATTTAATTTTCAGTAGTCCTATGAAAGCAGTCTGTTCCTGTCTGCTGTGCAGATAAAGGAGCTGAAACCTACTTGTGGCTGCACCCCAGGCTAGTGGCTCTGGCTCAGGCCATAACTAGCTGGTGGCCACCTCAGCAGGAAGAGGCAGGCCCTGCCTGGGTTAGCAAGAGAGGCACGGACCTTGGGGTGCAGCCTGCCTGGGTCCTGGTTCTGGCCCTGCCTGCCACCAACTTTGGGACCTTGGGCAAGGTCTATGGGCCTCAGTTTCCACATCTGTGAAATGGGTATTGCTAAGAGCGCCTTCTTCTGGGTTCCTTACATAATTACATGAGAGCCTGTCCTGCAGTTTCTCTCAGCCTCAGCCTCAGCAGCGTGTTCTCTGGGGTTGAGAGAGCCCTCAGGAAAGGGGCTGGGGCTCCCCCAAAGCTGCACCTCTCTGGCCACTCTCTCCCTTCCTGCCCTCAATCTCCTAGATCCCTGGCTGCCTCGGTCACCAGGGCCATTATTCCTTCTGCCAGGGGAGGTGTCTCTCCTCAGGATCCATTCCTGGCTGTCGACTGGATGTAGAAACCCCCAGGAGGGGCAGAGCCAGACCCCATCCCAAGTGCCCCGAGCTAGGAGCTTCACAAAAAGCCCTGCCCATGTGACCCACAGGCAAGAGGAGGCCAGAGAGCCTTCGTCCTGACCTCCCTGACTCTCCTCCCAGGGAACAAGTTTACCAAAGACCCCACAAAACTGGAGCCAGCCAGCCCGCCAGAGGACAGCTCTGCAGAAGTCTCTCGGGCCTCCATCCTCGACCTGGCCGGGACTGCTCGGTAAGGTCCCAACCCACGGCCACCCCCTCTCTGGATGAAGGCAGCTTTACCTGCGGGTAGGGGCCAGGCCTAGGGTAGCTCCCACCACCGCAACACCCCTTGCAAGCACTTGGGGCATCAGACATGGACACCCATGCACAGCTCACCATGGGCAGGGAGAACCGAGAGAAGGCAGAACAGGGAGATCCCACCTGTTACCTTCCACTCTCAGGATCTAGTTGGATATCGCTTCTGTCAGAAGCTTCGAATGCCCATGCTAGTTCAGTGCCTGCCCTGAGAGCCCATAGGCCCTGCATGCAGCACGCGGCCTGGTGACCATCCCCAGTGGCCCCCACCCAGGCTCTGAGCTCCCGGAAGTCAGGGATGGTCCATTTCTCACAGAATCCCCACACCCAGCCTAGGCCTCCCCACTGCAGTGCTCTGGGAGGAAGGGAGGGAATTCACGGAATCATTTGTCACAGGGACCCTGCCCCTCTTCACTGCCCTGCCCCTCCCCAGACTTCCTTCCCCCTTCCAGGCTGGCAGTCCCTACAGTTCTCAGTCCCCCCAACGAGCACTGACCAAGCCTCCACTGGGCTGAACCTGGGTGCTCCCACACTGGCTAGACCCAGGCCCTGGTCTTAGGAGCTCCCAGCTGGTGGGGAATGGGGTCATCCAGACAGTTCACCAGGACAGTGAGCAGGAGCTTGGCTGGGAGAGCCAGGAGATGGTGATCCCAGGAGACAGGGCCCTGGGGACCTTGTGGGGCAGGAGGGCCAGGGAGGACCACTGTTCTGTGGGTATGGAGGGCTGGAGGGATGTGGTCAGGCCCCTGACTTCCTGGAGGGATACAGCTGGGGTGGGGTGGTCCCTGACCAGACTGATGCCATGGAATTTCTTGGCTTCACAGGTCAGACAAGGGCAGCATCTCAGAAGACTGTGGGCCAGGTGAGGAGGATTAGGACCCACTGTGTGTGTCATGGGGCTGGAGGGCCAGGACGGGGGAGACCAGCTCAGACCATGAGCCTGGAGGACTAATGAGTCTCCTCTGCCCCTCACCCCCCAGGCCTCGCACTGCCGAGGTGCATGCTGGGAGCGCCCTGGGGGCGGAGAGTGGCAGAGGGGGCGTGGGGAGATGGAGACCCGGGTCCTGGTGTCACCACTCCCTCTGGCCATGTCCGTGGGCTAGCAGCTTCCCCTCTGTGGGCTTTGGTTGCTGTATCTATAAATTGGAGACACCAGGCTGGCCTGAGGGCCTGCTTGACCCTCCGTTCCTGGTCTGGGCAGGAGCCAGGGGGCTGACGTGACTTTTCCTAGGGGCTCACAAACAAGTCACAGACACGGGAATGTTCTGGAATGACTTGCCCTGCCTGGCCAAGCTCATGCCCAGACCTGATCTTATCCTACGTTTCCTCTTCACAGGAACGTCCGGAGAACTAGGTGGGCTGAGGCCGATCAAAATTGAGCCAGAGGATCTGGATATCATTCAGGTCACCATCCCAGGTAAGGGACAGAGATCCGAACGGCTACCCCTGCCTGAACCTCCAGGAATTGAGCAGCTCCCAAAGCAGGGCTCCTGTGCCTGCTGAAACCAGGGCTGTCCCTCTGCCTGCCTCCCCAGGGTCTTCCCCCAGCCAAGAGGAAGACTCCAGGCCGTGTCTCTCTAGGTTGTTTCTGAGAGTGGTAGGGGCACCGAACATGTTTGTTCAGCCATGCCTGCCCTCTGTGTTGGGAATCATTGCTCTCAGTGCAGAACTTCTAGAAGGTTCCCCCAGCCTTCACCTCTGGCCAGGCTTCCCTGGAATTTGCAAGGCCAAAGAGAGAAGATAAAGACTGAGTGAAAAGATCTGAGTTTGATCCAGACTGAGAACCAGCAGGCCTTACTTTCCACATTTGTAACCAGAGGGGTGTACTTAGCCTCTGGAGGCTCAGCATGGGCGTAACCATTGGGAGCCTACACGGTTCTGGGCCCCTGCCTGGCCTCTGGCACCGATGATCTCTAAGCCTGCCTCCCGGAGTTCCAGAGTGCGGCTTCCTTTAAAGTCTGTAGGCATGCAGGGGTGGGTGGTCCCTGAGGGATCATGACGGGATGGGACAGGCATGAGATGCCTTTGTCATTCAGAGTTTTGTCTCCAGACCCCTCACCAACCTCTGAGGAAATGACAGACTCGATGCCTGGGCATCTGCCCTCGGAAGATTCTGGTTATGGGATGGAGATGCTGACTGGTAAGAAGTGGGCTGGGGCTGGCAATGCTGGGACCCACCTCCCTGGGGAGTGGCAGGGAGAGGAGTGGGCCAGGAAGCCCCCAAGGTTTTCTTGGTGTGGATTGCCTCTATTAGAGAAAACCCAATAAATACAGTTGGCCTTCTGTATCCATGGATCAAAAATATTTTTTTAAAAAACAATAATACAACAATAAAAGATAATAGAAATAAAACCCAATATAGTCTAGCAACTGTTTATATAGCATTTACATTGTATTAGGTATTATAAGTAATCTAGAGATGATTCAAAGTACGCAGGAGGATGTGCTTAGATTATTTGCAAATACTACACACTTTATATCAGGGACTTGAACATTCGTGGATTTTGGTGTCCACTGAGGTCCCAGAACCAATTCGCCACAAATGCCAAGGGACAGCTGAACATGCTTGACTCCCTGCCCAGGGTGGGTTCCTTCCAGAAAACTTGAAATAGGCTTGATTTATATCAGGTTTCTACATCTTTCTCAGGAGCCTCCTAGGGATTAATTTGTTCATTTATTCAACAACTATTTATTGTGTGCCTACTATGCATCAGGTCCTATGTAAAGTGCTAGGGACAAAGCGGTGAACCAGACAGAAGTCCCTGTGGGGACTGACATCCCAGCGCAGGGAGACAGACAGTAAGCAAATAAATAAGTAAAATAGAAAGTCGGATGGTGGTAAGTGCCATGGAGGGTACAAAGCCAGGAGGGGGAGTGCCAGAGGCAGGAGGGAGTGATGCTGTAGGATTAGGGTGGTTGGAAAGGACCTCACTGAGCAAGTGACATTGGAGCATGAAGGAGGTCCATGAGGGTATCAAGAAAGAACTCTCCAGAGGGAACGGCAAGCACAAAGGCCCCGAGGCTGCCTGGACCCACCACGTCTGAGGAGAAGCAGGGAGTGGAGTAGGGGGAGGATGAGGTGAGAGGGGTGATGGGGTGGGTTATTCAGGACAGGTACATCAGAGAGAAGTCTGGGATGTGACTCTGAGTCAGGCAGCCACTGTTGGGGCTAACGTGGGGCATTTTAGCAGGATTTACTCTGTTGTGGGGTTTAGAATAGATGGCAGAAAAGTGGAGACAAAGACAGAAGCAGACTCCTGCAATAATCTAGTAAGAGGAATGGTTGGGCAGGTCGATAGCAGCAGGAGGGGGTCAGCTTCTGTACATTTTGGTTTTTAACCTTATTTTGGAAATGTTCAAAAGCACACAAAATTGAGAATACTTTAATGAACCTTATGTAACCAACTCCCAGCTCCAACAATTATCAACAGATGTTATTATAGATACTTAGAAATAAAAATTATAGGTACTTCAAGTTTGTTAAAAGGGAATCATTATAACAACGTAAATGATCATACAGAAGGTTCGCAGAGATGGCAGAAAATGATGCTAGTATGCAAACAACTGAGGTTTGGAAAGCTCTATAACGGGCGAGACAACCCAGGCCAGAAGCTTGCAGCCCAGAACTGGTGTTTGCTTCCCTGTGGGTGATATCCTGCACAGGCTTGAGTGGGAGGGAGGGTGGGCGTAGGGCGGCTTAAGGGTTCCCTGCAAAAGCATAGTAGGCAGGAACCTAGCCACAAGTAGGCAAGCTGCTGCCACTGCCCTGGACCCCACCGGGATCCTGAGGCATGAAGGTGGGGGAAGCTGAGCCCAGCTGCAATCAGGTAAAGAGCACACCAAAAACACCATTTCCATGCTAGTAGCCCACCATAGCCACCACAAATGCCATGGCTGCTGCAAAGGCAGCTAGTCTATAGCAGCAATCACAGCCACCATGCACATGGCACGCCAGACTCTCAACTGCATGGACACAAGGAGAAGCACCAGTGGAGACCAAAAAAAAAGAGGTCCTCTCTCTCCACCAAGCACACTCCAGAGTAATAGAAGAAGCATCTGATGTACGATAATAGGGGAGGACTTGATCACACCTGTCCCACTGGACATATCATCAAGGCAACAGACCAACAGAGGAACAGTTCATCTCTCAGACAGAGTTAATCTATCAGATGTAATAACCATAACAAATCTATGGTTATTAGAGCGGGAGGGGGAAGAGGAGGAAGGGGAGAGATTGGATAAGGGGTATAAAGAATAAGTTTGATTTGTAACAATGAATATGCTAATAAAAATAAATTTTTTAGGGCCGGCCCGGTGGCGCACTCGGTAGAGTGCGGCGCTTGGGAGTGTGGTGGCGCTCCCGCCGAGGGTTCGGATCCCATATAGAGACCGGTCCGCTCACTGGTAGAGCGTGGTGCGGGCGTGACACCGAGGGTTGCGATCCCGTTGCCGGTCGCGGTACGGGTGCGACACCGAGGGTTGCGATCCCGTTAACGGTCACGAAAAAAGACAAAAAGGAAAAAATAAATAAATAAATTTTTTAAAAAAGCGGAGTAAGCAGCACTTAAATGAATGTGAGCGCAGAGTTCTCAAAAATGTAACATTCAGGGAAAACAAGTGCAGGGGAAAACGCCAGTGAAGCACCTGCCTAGACCTGGAGACATAAAAACGGTGCTGTGTGGCTCTAGGAATACGGACCACAGAGTGTACAGGTGAAAACACCAAGGTGACGCCTGGGAAGGAGGAAGGGGAAGAGACGGGAAACAATGCAGACTCTGATTTCACAACGAAAAGGCCAGGTGCGCGCACAGCAGAAAGCTGACATGTATTCATTCCGGGGGTGGGCGCGCAGGCGTGTGTTATAATATTCTGTATGCTTCTCTTCTCTTCTTCAATTTCTTCTCTCCCAAAAATAAACAAATGAGTGGAAAAATAAGGTTTCAGGCAGGCCCCAGTGGAGGGGTGCCGTGTTAATTGGTGACATAATAAAGGCAGAAGGTCTAAGCTGCTTGGTCACCTCCATCCTCTCCATCAGGGATGATGGTCTGGAAACAGGAGAATAAGGAGGATGTGGGAGCCCAAGTTCAGGAAGGAGAGAGGAAAGTCTGCAGAGGAAGGTCATCTGTGCGTGAGTTCAGATCTTCAGCTTCTGAGCCGAGTCTCAGGCAGATGATACCTAAGAAGACCATCCATAGTACTGGAGAAGTCAAGGTGGGTGGGGATGAGCCGACAGGGACAGACAGACGGCAGGACAAGGGTGTTTGCAGATTACCAACAGGTAGACTGAGTCGGCCTCAGTACGGTTCCAGGATAGATTTCAGGGAGCAGCAAGAAGGGACCCAGTGTGGGGTCATTTGTCCGGAGTGAGTGGACTCGGACAACAGCTGGAGAAGACTGCAGGTGGACCCCAGACTCCACCTGGGGGAGGTTTCCCGTGGTGTCCCAGAGGGCTGGGTCCTTTCTTGCATGAAATTTGCAGGTGCCTCAGGAAAGAATGATGTTCCCCATCACCCTGATAGTCCAGAATGCTGTAGTAAAAGCCACAAGAAAAAGTCATTGCCCAAGGACGTGTGTCAGGGGTTGTGTTCCCTGGGGACCTGACTCTGCAATGGCGGTTAATGTGTGGGATGTTTATTAGGGGCTGCCCTTGAGATCAACACCTGTGTTAGGGAGGAGACAGAGGGAGAAGCTGAGCCACCGGGCAGCCCCAGCCCCAGCCGCCCCCGTGGGGAGCTGTGGAGTCAGAGTTGTTCCAAGTTGAACTGGGATGTCCTGGCCTTTCTACTCGCACCTCTATCGGTCATGAACATGGGCCTCCCTTGGCTGGGGGTGCTCTAAGCAGTGACTGCCGAGGGCTGTCTGCTGACCATACCCCCCACTGCTGGGGCATCAAGTTCTTCCTTGAACGGGATCTGGATGGTGGATCCCAAAGGCCACCACAACACGAATGGATGAATGGCAAGGAAAAAAAGTGTGTAGGGCCGGCCCGGTGGCGCACTGGATAGTGCGCCGCTTGGGAAGCGCCGCGGCGCTCCCGCCCAAGGGTTCGGATCCCACATACAGACCGGTTCCCGCTCACTGGCTGAGCGAGGCGTGGGGGCAACACCGAGGGTTGCGATCCCGTTGCCGGTCCCTGGTCTGGTACGGGGGCAACACTGAGGGTTGCGATCCGTTGCCGGACAGGGAAAAAGACAAAAGACAAAAAAAAAAAGTGTGTAAATATACACATGCAGCGACAGAGAAATGAGAGTCTGGACCTCTGTTGTATCTTCGATGGACAGAACTTTCACAGAGCATATTAGGAAATGAGTGCTCGATGCCAACCTGCAAATTACATTTTAAGAAATCGTGTCTGAAGAGCCATAAAACGAGCACCCCTTGGTGGTCCCAGAAGTCCAGTCCTAGGAAATGATCTGAAATATGGACAACGTGTTCTACACGAAGGTGTTTGTGGCAGTGCTGATGACAGTGAAAATTGGAAAGACCCATCCAGCTGTTAGGGGACCATTAACAGTATCCTCCTGCTGGACTATTATGCAGCTGTTAAAAATGGGTGATGAAGGAGAGAGCTTGTAATGTAATGTTCAACAAAAGATGGCAAATAGATTGGAGTCTGTTTACACCTCTGTTGCAAACATAATCACCAGGGGAAAACGAGGCTACACCAAAGCAGTAGCTATGCCAGGTCAAGTCAAGATTTATCTTTTTCATTTTCTAGATCAGGTAGGATGTGGTTTAATACTGTGGTAATGAAGAAAAAGTCTTACTTGTCTGGGCACAGGCTGGGCATGACCAGACTTCAGAGCAGGCGGTGGTGGGACTGTCTGGGGACTTTAGCTGGCCATGCACTCGGATGAGCAGCCAGTGTGGTGTGGCATGGTGTGGCGCCTCACTGGCTTTGCAGTGGTATTTGAGAAGAACATGGGGGTCTCAATGAGGCACTCACAGCCAGAGGCTGGGCAGCACTGCCGGGCTTGGGGCCTGTGGATGAGCGTGGTGCCATTTCTATTGGAAAGGCTTCTCCCCGTTGGTTTTTGCAGGCTCAGCAAGGCTAGTCCACCTCCCTAGGGTCACACAGCCTTGGGCCCAGGTTTGCTGATTTCCCATTTCTAGGGTTCCTTCCAGCATACTCCACTCAAAATTAATGAATTATGAAAATTCCAAGATTTTCAGGATCACTGTGGATTAGATGTGTTACGTGTGTGTGTGCTTTCCCTGTTTACGCGTGTGTTGTAAAACAGTTCCATGGTACAGAACTATGTTATTGTGTGGAAGGAAGAAGCGCCCATTGCCCCTCGTCAGGCAACCACTAATTTAGTATCCTTCGTGTGTTTTCCCTACATGCATGCTTACATGTATTGTTACTGTCTTGTACAAATTGTCCCCTGCTTCCCCACTTGGACATCTTTCTAGGGCGGTGTGATGTTCATTGCGTCAGTGTGTGGCTCATCGTTTATTGAGGTTGTTTCCAGGTACTCGCTGTTGAAACCAGTGGAGCAGAGAGCGTGTAGACCGGTGTGTTCAGGATACATAGTTCAGCCCTCCATGCCTCCCACTGCCTCGGAACAGACCCGCAGGGGTGGACTCAGCCAGCCTCCTCCTGTCTCACGGCCCCGACAGCAAGGCTGACCAGAAGCCCCTCCTTAAACAGCCCCGCAGATGCCTGAGGGGGGCCCCTGTGGGTGGTGGGGTCTGACCCTCTGCCTCACTCCCCCTAGATTGTTTCTACTGCCTGGGTAGGTGGCCACTGCACACGTGGATGGCTCACAGGAGGGACAGACTCCCTGGCCAGGTGTGTCCTCTCCTGTCCCTCACAGGCCTCCTTGTGAACTTAAATCAGAGCTATGGGTGTGACATATGGGGAGCGTTCTTCACCATGAGACACATACGGCTGCCTGTGACTCGTGGTCACATTCCCCTGACCAGGTGAACCCTCCTGGTGGCCTGCCTTGTCCTGTCTGTCCCCACTACACTCACCTCTTCCTCTACCTCTGTCTATCCAGAAATGGCAAAGATGTGTTTGTCCATTTGGGATCCCATAGAAGCTGACCCTGAGACGAGGCTTTGAGTGCATTCGTTTGAGAGATCCAGGAACATCATCAGCAGGGGGTGGGAAGTGGGCCTGGGACTCTAAAGGGGTGTCACCAGGCCAGTGACCACTGTGGCCACCTGAGCTGAGGAACCAGCAGAGCCCTTAGCTCGCACACCTCAGACTGACCACAGCCGAGCGGGGAGGGAGCTGGGGTATTGATCCTCCAGTGCCCCGTCATTGGGTGACAGCTGTTTCCAGGTGTGAACACTCCCTGAGTGTTCTGTCCCCGCAGCCAGGATAAAGCCTTCAGGCAGGGTCAGCAGGGCACTGCATCTGCTGGCTGCAGTGTGACAGTTTCCCCGAGGAAAGTTTGGTCCTAAAGCGCAGGGCTGGCCCTCTACCTTTTCGCACTGGCAGCTGAGCATTGGTGAAATCTTTCAGAACCTTCCTGCTTATGCTAAGCTGAGCCCCAGGGCTCAGACTTGCCTTTTGATTCCAGGCACGGGCTCACCTTTCTTATGGATTGTGAGCAGACCTTGACCCACTGACAGCTCTCCCAGGATCAGCCCCTTCCTTCCAGCGCAGGCTCCCATCGGGGGCAGGAATCCAGTGCTCCGTGAAGGCTGTCCCCAAATTCTCTGTGCAGGAGCTGGCAGCAGGGCAGACCTCCCCCACTCACTAGCCCAGCTGCATGTCGTGGGCTGAAAGGGGGCTGTTTAAGGGTTAGCCCTGTGTGTGAACGCAGCTGGCAACACACCACACTGAAGCGAGCTTCCAGAGTCACAGCCCCCTCCCGGTGCCTTCCCGCAGCCCTGGCAATAAAGGGCTGCTGCTCGGTCACCATTGGGCTTGTCTCCCTGACGCCTCCCCAACTCTCACTGGCACTTCATCCTCCAACCCAAATCCTTCTTGGAGTTTGCCGCCCCCATGCTGCTCCTCCCTCTCTGCCTGCGCCCCTCCCACCCCAGTCCTCTTCCTGGATGCTGGGATCCAGCCCAGGTGTTCCCCTCCTGCAGGAAGGCTCCCCTCCTCAGTCCCCCAAGGCCAGCAGGGAACCCCACCACACACATAGCCCTTGGCACTTGCTTCCCCAGGCTCTCACTGCCTGATGACAGTGTCTGGGGACAAGGCTGGATACACTGCTGCAAACCCAGGCCAGGGCCAGGGCCATCATGTCAGAGAGGCCCCTGGCCTATCTGTCCTGGTACAGCTTCATGCCCATCAGCTGCCTTTCGCTGTGTCCCCTGTTCAACTCTCTTTCATGGCATGATCACTGGCATCATTTGTGACATGTGACATTGTACCAGGAAGACAGGGTTTTGTCTTATCCCCACGTGTCCTCAGTGCCCAGCATAGTAGACCTGGAGCATAATAGAAGGAAGACCTGGTGTGGAGCTTGCCCCCAGGGATACCAAAGATCTCTGAATCTGCTGTCCTCGTGTGGAGGCCAGGGTGGGTACCTGTATGGAATTGGAGTCCCTTACCCTGTCTGGGGGGTGCTGTGCTGTGCTCCAGAGCTGGGGCCCACCAACCTGTGGTTCCCACCTCTGTCTGGCCTGACTCTGGAGTGGCAGGGTCCAGGAGGTGATGAATGTGGCTGCCCGCCATCCTCTGTTCTCTTTTAGACAAAGGCCCCAGCGAGGACCCGCGGCCCGAGGAGAGGCCCGTGGAGGGTAAGGTCCTGTCCACCTCCCATGTCTCACCCCTGCCCCATCTCTTTGTGCCTCCCCTTTGTCTCTGGGTCTCTTCCTTTTCTGCACCCCATCTCTCTCCAACACCCCAGTTTGGGGGTGGGAGTCCTGTGCGCTGCCTGATGTGGGAGGAAGTGTATAGGCCTGGCTTCTAGAATGAGGAGGTACCTGGTCAGGGGTACAGTAGCTCCCTCTGCCAAGGGAAATTGCAAGTCTTCGTTTTCGGTTTTATTGTTACACTCAGCCTGCTGCTTTCCACAGAGGCTTTAAGACTGGGGTCTGAGCCTAGTCTTCTGAGCAAGCAGAATTTAGGCCTGAAAGCACACAATTAGCTCATGTGACAGACATGATCATTGTCAGGAACACTGTTCACTCCCTCCTTGCTGAGAATGGGAGTAGGACAGGAAGGGGGACCAGGGTAAGGGTGGGGCTGCTTCACCTCTAGACTGTCTGTCCCTGGAATGGAGGGAGTGGGCGTCAGAGGAACCATGAAGTATTAACGGAAGTCCACTGCCACCTGGTGGCAGCATACTCAATTTGCAGGATTAATATGCACCTGCCAGTTAAGTCACTTACTGAGCTGGTCTAGAGTGACGCTTACCTAGAATGGCCCGTGGTCATTCCTAGGCCACAGAACCTTCCAAATTGCCCTTAAGGCTGGTGATGTGCTAGACCTGATTTCACAGACAGGTATGTGAGCCCGGGATTTATGGACCCATCCGGGGGTGCCATTTCTGAGATAATAGGTTACCCACCACCACCACTCCCCCAGCCTTTCCCATTCCAAGGTCTCCCCAGAGCCAGGACATGAGCTGAGAAGCAGAGTGCTGCTGCCACAGGGCGGGGGGTGGGGGGGCTCAGTAGACTGCTTTTTGCCTTCCAGACAGCCACGGTGACGTGATCCGGCCCCTGCGGAAGCAGGTGGAGCTGCTCTTCAACACGCGATACGGTGAGCAAGGAGTGGGACATGGTGTGGGGCCAGTTTGGCCCTTTCTCCAGCTGCCCTGTTTTCAGAAGGACTTTGGGCTTAGCCTCCCAACACAGCTGCTCCCCACACAGGGACGGGGGGGGTCTGGGACCCACCATCAGCGTGGGAGCACCAGAGAGGCTGCTGCCCAGCCACATCCCCAGCTCCAGGAATCCCTGGAGACTGAGGCACTGCCAGAGACTCCCACCCCTCTGATACACTGCATCCCGCCTCCTGGTCAACACATTCGCACTCACAGTCTGCCTTAGCCGCAGGTTGGAGGCCACTCTCTCCACTGTAACAGTACCAGCTCTCTGTCCTCACAGAAGGACACCCTCATCCAGGGTCCTCAAGAGGACTTTCCTGTTCTAGAGTCCAGAGGACTCTTTATTAAGCCCTTATGGTTTGCCAGGCTCTAGGCTAGGTGCTTCATACACATCTTATCCCATCCTCACAAAATTCCTGTGTCCTAAGACCCATTTTACAGATGAGGAAAAATGAGGCTTAGTGAAGTGATGTGGCCTGTCCAAGGCCCCACACTAGTGGGCTGCTGAGCCTGGCCTGGGCCTCAGATCCGGCTTGTTCTCAAGTCATGGTGTTGAGCCACGCAGGGTTTGGGGTTATTTATGGCGACAGGAGGGATCCTTTGGAGGGCCTTACTGGAAGCATGGGTGGAGCCGATGACAAATCTCAGCAGCCGTCAGTGGCTTGTGCTGCCTGGGCATGAGGGCATGGACTGAGCATGGGCTTTGGAGTCCTGCTGATTTGGGTTCTCATCCCCCAGACCTGCCATGTTGTGGCTCTGTGACCTCAGACAACTTACATCCCCTCTCTGAGGTCCAGGCTCCTTACCTGCAGACTGGGGGCTACTTCTTACGTCTCAGGAAGGTTGGCAGGGTTCAACCGAGGGCTCTGGCAGCTGTGGCCCCCCGCACGGCTGTGGGGGATGAGGGTTGAGGCTCATGGCCCCACAGCTCTGGGTGGCCCTACAGCAGCTGTGTCTCTGCAGCCAAGGCCATTGGCATCTCGGAGCCCGTCAAGGTGCCCTACTCCAAGTTTCTGATGCACCCAGAGGAGCTGTTTGTGGTGGGGCTGCCTGAAGGCATCTCCCTCCGCAGGCCCAACTGCTTTGGGATCGCCAAGCTGCGGAAGATCCTGGAGGCTAGCAACAGCATCCAGTTTGTCATCAAGAGGTAAGTCCTGGCCAGGTCCACGGGGGACACCTCCAGGCTGAGCCAGTGCCCAGGAGCAGTGCCAAATTGCCATCTTTCTCTTTGGACTGGCAAAGGCCTTTATATCTTTTTTGTCTGTTTTTCTTTTTTTTTTTTTTAGACAGCAGGGCATTAGACGGGGTTTGGCTGTGGTTGGGCAGGCACGAGGTCCCCAGCCTGCCAGACCCAAAGCAGCCAGGCCAACCCCCATCACATTCTCAGGGGATGTGCCCACTGGCTTGTGTGACTGGAGCAGACATGTTGGTGTCGCGCACCGGAGCATCAGGACACTGCTGTGGGCAATGCCCCATTGTCCCAGGATTGGAACATTCAGCGGTGGCTTTTCTGGGTCCTTTCTGTTTCCTGAGGCATCTTGTTTTTGTCACCCACCCACAAAACCAGCCTATCCAGCCTGTGTGTTCAACTGGGATAAAAATCCCTCTGGAGGAGGAAGTGGCAATTTTTGAGTATAAAAAGAGGAGGGGACGGGATCACTAGTTTTGCATGTGTTGCTTCCCTGTGTTATTGTAATGGCTCATAAATGTCAGCCTGGTTTGGTTGAAAGTGGCGAGAAAAGGAGACTCTTAAGGGTTTGTTCTCCTGGGAGAGTAGTTAGCCCCCAAACTGGGAGACTCACAGCATCATTCATGCCCAGAGTGGCAGGCTGGTGATGAGGCCAGCCGGGAGGGCAGTGCTGGAGAGATGCACATAGCAAGTGTGGGTTTTATTCCTTTAACAGATGCATCCTGCGCACCCGCCATGTGCCAGGCTGCAAGACAGCAGCGAATGCCTCTGAGGCCTGCCTTGGAGTTGCTGATCTCACCACGTAAAATCACAGTATAATGTCAGGTGTAGATAAATGCTGTGAAGGGATA
The DNA here is from genome assembly GCF_000696425.1 of Galeopterus variegatus. Taxonomy (NCBI): domain Eukaryota; kingdom Metazoa; phylum Chordata; class Mammalia; order Dermoptera; family Cynocephalidae; genus Galeopterus; species Galeopterus variegatus. The sequence continues at coordinate 273,544 of NW_007726742.1, forward strand.
TAACCCAATGTAGGGGGGCTGAGAGGGGCAGGAGATGACATTGGAGCAGAGACCTCATGAAGCAAGGGAATGAGCCATGCGGATGTCTGGTGGAAGAGTGTTTGGACAGCGGGAACAGCAGGTGCAAAGGCCCCGAGGCAGGGACGTGCTTGCATGTTTGAAGGCTTGCAAGGCACAGTGTGGCTGGTGCAGAGTGAGTGGTGGGTGTTGAGGCCCAGGAGATGCTGAGGGGAGGGGAAGGGGCAGGGAGCTGACAGCATTCAGGAGGAATGTCAACACTATGGTTGTTTACCACGTCTGTCCCCTCAGACCAAGAACCAGAAGCTCCCGGGCAGCTCAAGGGTAGGGGCCAGATCAAGAGCAAGTCCTCGTGAACTGCCCTTTTCCATCATTTACCTGCAGAGATGCATGTGCTCATGAGCATCTCTCGTAGCCATGACAGCATTCCTATTTGGGAAGGGAGGGGGTTGGCTCTGCAGCAGACTGAGAGGCAGTGCACGGGGTTTGCGTTGGCGCCCCCCTTACTCCCCGTGACCTTGGGCAGGCTGCTCGGGTGTAAAGTGGGAACCACTGGAACTGCTCTGGCTGGGAATTGGGAGCCCTGCTCAGCTTCTGACTTTCCAAGGTGACTGGGGGAGTCATTTCACTTTCTGGATCTCCATTTCCCTGTAAGGAGAAGGGCACTAGATGTAGCCCAGAGCCTTTTCTAAGTCCCAAAACTGTGGTTCAAGGCAGAGCCGAGCCTCATCCCTCCCAGCCCTGGTCCTGTGAGCCCAGCTCTGTGCTGGGCATGGGATTGATGTCCAGGAGATGTCCACTGCCAGAGTGGGCACCAGATCCTCATGCACTGGCCACCTGAGCTGAGGGTGCCCTGACAGTCTGGCCTTTGGCCACACTCCCAGGCAGGTCTGCTCTGTGCAGTCTCACCCACAGACACACCCCCTGGCACTGAGCCCTGGTCCTGCCCCCTCCCCCAGGCCATTCTTCAGGGGATCTGAAGACGTGTTTCTGCTGTGTGCCCCCCTGCCATCCCCTGTCAGCTTCCTCTGGCCAGCCTGACCTCCCTAGTGTGTCCTCAGACCCCAGACTACCCTCAAGACAGGCCTGCTCTAGTGGGGCAAGGTTGTACCAAAATCGGGACATTTAGAATCAGTGCTGCATGATAAAGAGGATGGATTAGTGTCTGGGAATGGCTTTGTGGAGTCCATAGAGATATGGATATTAGTGTGAGGCCAGGCCTTGTCCCCGTGACTCCTGACTCCAAAGTGACATGGTGGCTCTCAGGCTTCAGCAGTAAATCTCAGACCTTCCCAGCACCTTGGAGATCTTGCCACGTAGCCAGCCCCAACTGCTTCTACACTTTAAACCAGCTCAGTAGGAAGCCCTCGGAGCCATGTGTTCCAACTGTGGGCAGTGGCAATTATACAGTGTCCCAGAACTGAGAGTGAGAGTATCAGCCTGACGAGTCCAGGACTGGGTGGGCCTCACTCCCAGCTCTATCCTCAGAGCCCAGCGCAGCCTCCCAAGTTCTGCACTGGGGTCACAGGACAGGTGCACAGGGGTGGCAGGGACCCAGGTCTGGACTATCCAGAGTCAGGAGAGCCCATTGCACAGATGTGTGAACTGAGAACCAGGGGGAGGGCTGGCAATCCCAGGGATGCTTGGAGGGACGTCAGTGATAGCCCTGTTTGTGGTGTTTTCCAGACCCGAGCTGCTCACCGAGGGAGTCAAGGAGCCCATCATGGACAGTCAAGGTACCCTGTGCAGGGTGGTGGGCCGAGGAGCAGGTGGGCGTGGGAGGGCCCCAGGCCTCTGCCACAACCCCCTCCTCCTGCTTCCTCTGTCCTAGTCCCGTCCTCCCCCATACTCCCCCCATCGCCCTCACCGAGGGGTTTGCCCCCACCCGTGCCACCTGGGGTCCCAGGAGCGGCCTCCTCACCCTGGCTTCTCTCCCCCCGCCCCCAGAGAGGGATTCCGGGGACCCTCTTGTGGACGAGAGCCTGAAGAGACAGGGCTTTCAAGGTAAGGGTGAGCTCAGCGTGAGGTCAGCTGTCCCCAGCCATGACCTTGACCTGGCTGGGGTGGGGAGGGTCTGGGTGGCAGGGCTGTAGCCCACCACCTCTGAGTCAGCGACTCTGCAGGGGCGCCAGCAGGCAGGCAGTGAAGGCCAGGGACAGGCCCAGGAGCCTGTCTGCCACCTGCCCCGGGTCCACAGTCCAGAGGAGGGGTGGTCGCTGAGGGCAGGGAGGGCTCCCTGCAGAAGAACCGGGCTGGGCTGAGAGGGCAGCAGGAATGCGTGAGGAGGGAGAGGAACAGGAGAAGATGGGAAACACTTGAGAAAGGGCTCAGAGGGGACCATGTGTGAGACACGGGAGCAGGACGGGGCCAGGGTCAGGAGGAGAGACAGTGGTTCCCAGAGGAGCCCCCGGCATGAGGGGCAGGCCTGTCTCTGACATGGGGAGATGTGGCCAAGAACCTCCATCTGTGCCCATGTCGGAGCATCTTTGGGGGGAATTGCGAGTTTGTCCCCAAGGTGTGTGTTCGCCGGTGGGCCCTGTGGTCACTGTGGCTCTGAGGAGAAAGTGAGCTTAGCAAGAGAGGCAGGGAGGGCCAGCCCCTGGGGGTGAAGGAGCCCTCAGAGATGGGACCCAGATGCTGGGAGCAGCTGCTGGCTGCCTCTGGTCCCTCACTCCTTCCCAGGCCGCTGGAACATTCTGTGATGAGGGGAGGTGACATCTCTGTCTTCACCCCCGGCTCCTCATACCCAGCCCCCAGCAGACTGGGAACCTCACCACTACCCCCACAGGCTGTCTTCCCTGAGGCAGTGCCAGGCCTGAGCTCAGAGGCCCAAGGGGGTCCAGGGCCCCCATGGCACTTGCTGGCACGTGGGGATCCTTAGTAAACACCCTCTGGGTGAGTGAGTGACCGTGGGGAGCTGCTGGGCCAGCTGAGCCGTGCCCCTCCCTTGCCCCTGCCTCCCCACTGACGTGAGAAAGCCTCTGCTCCAAGCCCACCCGCCTGGGCATAGGAATCTGCTCTTCATGTGTCTCTCACCTCCAGGGCTGGTTTACTGGTTTGGTGGTTTTCAAATGTCAACAATTAACTTAATTTCCGAGTCATAGCTGTTGTTGCAACAGTGTGCGTCCTTCTGGAAAAACACACGTCTCTGTCAAGATGTTAGTTCTGAAGGGCTCTGAGGGGCCCACTCCAAGGGTCTGTTAATTGCCAGAGGAGTTCCCCATAATTAGAAAATCATATTCCTTACAAGTCACCAAGTGCCTTTTAATTTAACAGCTCAAATCCATAATTGTTTTTTACTTTGCAGAAAATTACGATGCCAGACTCTCACGGATCGACATCGCCAACACACTAAGAGAACAAGTCCAGGACCTGTTCAATAAGAAATATGGTGAGCTGCGGCGCCCCCGGGGGTGGGGGAGGCCCGGCTGGTGTGGGCAGAGGAGCAGGAAGCTTCCTAATACTGGCCAAGGTCATGTCCAGGGAAACCGTTCGTCCATTTCGTCGTATTTCTTGAGCTCTTACCATGTGCCTGTCACTGTCCCGGGCACGGGGGATACAGCAGTGAATACAACAGCTGCAGTCCCGGCCCTTGTGGGCCTTGTACACAGTGAGGTGAGACACTTTCAACAGCTCTACACAGAATGTAATAGACAGTGAGGACCTGTTCCATGAGCCCTGCGGGAAAAGAACAGGCTGCTAGAGAGAAAAACTGGGGTCTACTAGAGTGGGGCCAGGAAAGGCCTCTTGGAGGAAAGAACTGAAGTCTGGCCAGGAGTTGATCAGGCAGAGGGTAGAAGAAGGGCATTCCGGCCGGGCTGAGAGACTGGCATGTGCAAAGGCCCTGAGGCTTGTCCTAAGAAGGGGCAGAAAGCAAAGGTGTGAGGATGCTGGGGGAATGGGCCCTGTGGAGTTGGCCCGGAGCAGGCTGGGTCGTCCAGGGCCTTGGAGGGAGCTATGGTATTGGCTTTGTATGTTGTTGGGAGGACTGAAGTGACCAGAGCCACTCCGCACTTGTAAAGCGTCCTCCTGGCTACTGGAGGACAGGGGTGGACACTGGGAGAGTGGCTCCAAGGCTTGAGCATTAGCTGGTGCAAGAGACCACAGCATGGGCAGGGCTGGTGGCCGGGACACTGGATGAAAGTGGCTGGAGTGGAGATGTGCATCGGAAGGAGGATCAGGGGTGCTGAGTTGGCAGGGGCAGGGGGCAGAGGGCTGGGGATGAGAAGGGAGGCGTCCCGTTGAGGTCCAGGTTTCTGGCTTGAGGAGAACAAGCTAGTATCAGTTAAGGTGCTTTTTGATCTCAAGCAGCAAAAACAAACTCAAACTGGCTTGAATAATAATAAAAGGGGTTGATTGGCTCATGATTCAGTTACTATTTATAGAACAGATTGGCCCTGTCTTGCTCAGCTCAGGCTGCTATAATAAATACCTGAGACTAGTGGCTTATAAACAACAGAAACTTACTTCTCATGTTTGGAGGCTGCCAAGTCCAAGATCAAGGGGCCAGCAGATTCGGTGTCTGGTGAGGGCCCATTTCCTGGTTCATAGGTGCCACCTTGTCACTGTGTCCTCACATAGTGGAAGGGACAAGGTACCTCTCCAGGGCCTCTTTTATAAGGACACTAATTCCATTCGTGAGGGTTCTATCCTCATGACCTAACTACCTCCCAAAGTCCCACCTCCTAATACCATCACCTTGAGGGTTAAGATTTCAGCATATGAATTTTGGGAAGACACAAACATGCAGGCCATTAACAGACCCAAAACTTAGTGGCCTAAAATAACTGATCGTTTATTATCTCTCATGGTTTTGGGGAGTCAGGAGTTTAGGAGCAGCTCAGCTTGGCGGCTCTCGCTCAGGGTCTGGCCTGAGGCTGGTCAGAAGTTGGCTAAGGCTGGGGTCACCTCAACATGACATCTCTCATGTCTGAGCCGTGGGCTGGGGGAAGAGGTGGCACTGGGAAAGCTGGGCCCCTTGGGCATCCTGGGCTCTGCGATCTCTCCATGTGGGCTTTCCAGTGTGGAGACTTCAGGGTAGCTGGATTTACTTGTGGGTTGGGGCTCCTGAAGCACGTGTCCTAGGAGAGAAAGAGCCAGGAGGAAGTGTGCTGCCTCAGAGGTCCCACAGTGTCACCTGTGCCATACTGTATTGGTGGAGGCAGTTACAAAGTCCCACCCAGTTCTAGGGGAAGGGATGCAGACTGCGATTTCCTGTGGGGAGTGTCAGGTACACTCTGAGGAGCATGTGGGACAGGAGGATATTGGCGTGGCTGTCTTCGGACAGTACAGCTGAGCACAGCACATAGCACAGGAAGTCCAGCAGTAGGGCGGCCTTCAGGACCAGCTGGATTCAGCAGCTAGGATGTCCTTGGTGCCTGTTTCCACGGTGTCAGCATCACCTCAGGCTGGTGTCCTGCTGCTGTCAGGATGGCCACGGTAGGTCCAGGGATCCCATCTGCATGCTCCTGGAGGGAGAGGGCTGGCTCCTCCACAGGCTTTTAAGGTAGCCAGGTTGTTTCTTCCCCAGAATTCCCTGGCAGCTGTCCCCCGGCTTCTCATTAGTCCCCGGCAAGTCACATGTCTGTTCCTTATCTGATCCCTGTGGCAGAGACACACTCCATACTCATTGGCTTAGGCCTGGCTTACCTGGTCTGTCACTGTGACAAGGGGGAGGACATCTCCCTAATGGTGAGAGAGTGGGTCACATGGACTGCCAGGGACAGGCGGACACCCAGACTGTTAGCTGGGGAGAAGGGCAGTGCCCTCACTGAGGGGGAAGATGATGGGTGGAGTGCCGAGTGTGAGAGGTGAGTGGACCTGACCTTAGACAGTCAGATGTACAAGTCTGCTTTTCAGAACAGGCATCTGGAGTAGACATAAAAAATTAAGCCACGGTTTGTGCAAATACTCTGCATGATGCTGTAGTGGTGGGTCCATGTCATACATTTGTCTAAGCCCACAGAATATACGACACAAAGAGCAACTCCTAATGTAAACTGTGGGCTTTGGGTGACAATGACGTTGATAGTGGGGGAGACTGTGCTTGGGGGGCAGGTAGGAAGCATATGAGAAATCTCAGTACCCTCCTTAATTTTGCTGTGAACTAAAACTGCTCTAAAAAAAAATTAGGTCTTTAAAAAGAAAAAAGAAAAAAAATCAAGTCATGGATGTAGAGGAGATACGCATGGGAGTCCCGAGGGGGCAGGAAGGAGGGTCCAGGCCAAAGGCCAAGGAGCCTCCACGTTTAGGGATCAGGTTGAGGAGGAGAAGGGGTAGCCAGAAAGAGGGGAAACCAGGAATGTGTGGTGTGGACAGCAATGAGAGGGTTTCCAGGAGGGGAGACTGGTCACCTGTGTCAGATTTTGCTGGAAGAACTCTGAGTGTCTACAGGATTTGCCAATTTGGAAGCCATCAGTCACTGTAGCAAGAGCCAGCGCGGAGGAGAGGCGTGAAGGAGACAGCAGTGTTCCTCTTTATGGATTGCGAGCATAAATGCTCATGTCTGTCTAATTTTTTTTTTCATGTCAAAAAGGATTTCTTTGCAATAGCATATGAACTAGTTAGCCACAAAGTCGGGATAAAGAATTAAAAACTGTCTGGAAGTCCATAGAGACAAAGTAGATTAGTGGTTGCCAGGGAAGGGGGGAGAATGGGGAGTGACTGCTAATGAGGTTGAGGTTTCTTGGGGTGATGAAAATGTTCTGGCATTAAATAGTGGTACTAGTTGCACAACCTTGTGACTATATTAAAAACACTGGATTGTACACTTTATTTATTTATCTTTTTGTTTATTTTTTTATAAAGATGACCGGTAAGAGGATCTTAACCCTTGGCTTGGTGTTGTCAGCACCACGCTCAGCCAGTGAGCAAACCGGCCATCCCTATATGGGATCCGAACCCGGGGCCTTGGTGTTATCAGCACCGCACTCTCCCGAGTGAGCCACGGGCCGGCCCAGGATTGTACACTTTAAAATGGTGAATTTTTGGCTGGCTGGCTAGCTCAGTTGGTTAGAGTGTGGTGCTGATAACATCCAGGTCCAGGGTTCAGTCTCTATACCAGCCAGCTGCCAAAAACGAAGATTAAAAATTAATTAATTAATTAATTAATTAAAAAATAAAAATGAAATAAAATGGTGTGTTTTATGGTATATGAATTATATTTCAATTAAAAACCAAAGGCTGGAGCAATGGCATGACGCCACAATGAAGACTCAGAAATTCTGTACTTGCTAGTGCAGGGCACAAATCAAGCTCTGAGTTCCCTGGCAGCCAAAGCAAAAAGGGAAATGGGTCAACTATACAGTTCCTGGTATCCAAGAGATAAAAATTAGCTTATTGCACAAAAAAGTTCAGCTGCTCCTCCTACTGCTGAGACCTGCAGAGATTTCTGCTGTGTGACTTTATAAAGGGGGACCTGTGATGCTGGGGCTGATGCTTTCAACAAGCCCCCCAGGGGTGTGGCAGTGAGCTCCGTCCCTCTGTCTAGAAGGGGCTCCTGTGAGGGACCCCATCCTAGTCTGAGAAATGTGGGTTACAGCTGAGCCCCGGACATTCAAATCGCCTTAAAGCATCCAGGGCTGCAGAACCAGCACCTGTATCCCTGTGGGCGGTGCCTCAACTGAGAGAGGACCAGCAGTGGCCAGGACTCTCCAGAGAGGTGCCAGGCCAGCTGTGAGATAAGGCACAATCACAGAGGGTTGGTGACAGGAACGAGACCTGGGCAGCACCCTGCCTGGCCTCAGCCTGGCTTCTTTACTACCACATGGAATCTGCCCTCCTCAGGCCAGGCCAGTCCTGAGCCAGGGTGAAGTAGAGCCCGGGGGGCTGGTGGAAGGTCAGGTGTTAGATGGAAGGGCCAGCTGTGTCCACAGGGTGCCCATCCTGAGGCGAGCTTGCAGTTCCCAGGCTGTGAAACTGAGAAACGTTACACCCGCCCTCTCCCCAGCAGCCGAAGCTGCACATCTCTGTGCCTTCCTCTGCCCTGCCCAGCACAGACGACCTCCCTGGGACCCCTGCACGACACCCCATTCCTCTCCCTTGTGTCTTTCCTCACACCCCCACAACCTCACGTACATGCCCCTGCACTACCTTTGGCTCCTGATGATCAGGACCGTCCCTCTTGCCCACAGGGGAAGCCTTGGGCATCAAGTACCCAGTCCAGGTCCCCTACAAGCGAATCAAGAGTAACCCCGGCTCGGTGATCATCGAGGGGCTGCCCCCTGGAATCCCGTTCCGAAAGCCCTGCACCTTCGGCTCCCAGAACCTGGAGAGGATCCTTGCCGTGGCTGACAAGATCAAGTTCACTGTTACCAGGTACTTGAGGAAAGGGAAGGATGAGGAGGTGAGACGGGCACAGATGGGGGCTTGCACCAGCAGATCCTTGCCCTTCCCCCAGACCAGGCGGCCTCCCAGCACCGTCCTGGATGCCAGGGGTCGGAGAGGACCACAGGCCAGCCAGGGTGTAGGGAGCCCAACACATGTGAGACTGCCACCCCACCACAACCTCCATAGCAAGGGTGACCTTTGTGGGCACCTTCCACCTGCCCAGCAACACCTGCTCGCTGCACTCCCAGCCCCCTGGGAGAGGTATTCATCCCACATCAGAGGGGAGGAAACCGAGTCCCTGGTTACCCTCCTGCATGGCAGCACTGCCAGCACCGTGTCCCATGCACAAAGGCCACCTGGGCATTTTGTTGAAGTGCAGATTCTGTTGCAGTAGGTCTGGGTGGGTCCCAAACATCCCCAGCCAGCTCCCAGCTGAAGCTGCATCCCAGGGTGGCTGCCCCGCCCCCGGGCCCTCCCCCTGACACCCCCACCTCTGTTTCTCTTCCAGGCCTTTTCAAGGACTCATCCCAAAGCCTGGTAAGAGACGCTGGCTGTGGGGGGCTGCTTGGTTTACGGGGCCAGCCACAGTGCTGGGGGCTAAAGGTTGAAGCTGAGCCTTACTGTGGGACTCAGGCTCCAGGGCTCAGGAGCAGGAGCCAGGCCCCTTCCCTTCCGTTCTCCCACCTCACCTGGGCACCTGCACCTGCCCAGGTAGATGGAGGAAGGCCCAGCTGGAATCTGGCCCCCAAATCTGGGCAGAGAAGGGGCTGGGGGGAGGGAATGGTGACTTCTAGTTTACCTGATCAAGGTTCAGGAGGGAGGGGCCAGGCGGGGCAGTGCCCCCAACTCCTCCCAATGAAGGAGCTTGCTTGACCTTGGTGAATGGATGAGGTTGGTCACAGGTGGATTCCTGACCACAGAGGGAGGGGTGTCAGTGTGGGGACCTTAAGCATGGTGGTAAGACGTGAGGAGCACCTACCCAGTCTAGACGATGAAACTCCTGACCCCTTTTAAGGCATCCAGCCCCCCTCCATCTCCTCCATGGGCCGCATAAACCCAGCCAAGCAGCAGCTGCACGTGGGGAGATAGGGACCCTGCCTCTGTCCATGCACCTCCCTGGAGACACCACGTGTGTGCAACAGGAAGACGGGCCAGACCCTTGCCCTGGGGGTGCTGCGCAGGTGTGCTGGGAAAGGGGCAGCGTCACAGCAGTGCCTGGAACAGGGGAAGCCGCAGCACAGGAGTCCTGTTTCACGGTCACATTGATGTCACCCTCGTCACTGTCATCACCCCAGTGAGACTGAGCCCTCAGCTCCTGGAGCCATTCACTTTCTGTGCCCAGCCTGGCTTTGTGGGCTTCTGGGGGAGGGGCAGAAGGCCCTGGAACTGGAGGGGGCAGACGTTGCCTGGCGTGCATAGCTTAGCAAGGGTGTGGTGCTGTGGTAGCTGCTGTCTGGCTGCAGAGACCCCAAAGAGGGGGATCGGGAGAGCAAGGGGTAGTCGGAGAGGGTTTTCTGGACTAAGGAAGGCCTCGGTTGGGCCTCAGGGGAGGGTGGGATTGGAGAGCCAGAGAGGAGAGGTGGGTTTCTAGAGCTCAGGAGTGTGACAACAGTCAGATGGTGTCAGAAAGGTGGAGCCAGTGGACGTAACAGCAGCAAAACGCAGTGGTCGTGACCCCAGCAGACGCTGGGTCCCGCACCCAGCACTGCACGGGGATGCATCTTACATGTGTTTCAGGAGGCCCCGTGAGGGCTGGGTGGTGTTCTAGGTACTAGGGTTACAGCGATGGAAAGACAGAGAACACGTCTTATTTATCCTCAGCCCTGTGAGCTAGAAGCCAGAGTGCACCTTCCAGAGGGGGAAACTGAGGCCCAGCATTTCAGTGATGAGCCTGTGTCACAGGGCTAGCAGGTGTCCTGGCCAGCCTCAGGCCTGTGCTCTGCAGCAGCTTGCCAGGAGGCTCCAGGATTTATCTCCCACACCCTTGGAGAGGCCTGGGGCAGGCCAAAGGCAGAGGTGGAGCTGGGGCAGCCAGACGACCACAGTGGAAATGGGTGCTTCCCCAGGAAACAAGCTGGGGACGGCAGGCCAGGGCGGGACGCAAATGCTCGTCCGCTCATGAGAACATCACAGGCTGTGGACATGCAGTGCTCCCTTCCCATTGGCCTTGGGAACCAGGATATACCTTCCCTGGTGCCGCCCGTGGCCCCTGGCCAGTCCCTGCCCTGTGAACAGTTTCTGTGGACCTGCCCGGCTCCAGGACTGTGGTGAGCGGCCCCACGTTAGGAGCCCCTTGACCCCATCTGCTGTTTGAAGTCTTCCTGGCTCCGGGCTGATAGATATCGCTGCTAAGTGCTACAGAGGCAGGTTCCAGCCGCTGGCCTGCCCTGACTTAGCTGTGCTGAGCTGGCATCGGGGCTGGGCAGTGTTGGTTGGTTCCATAAGCAACCCAGGAAGGACGGCCCCGGCCTCCCTCTGCTGATGAAGAGTAGAAACGCAGCGAGGTGTCTGTCCATTCGTCCATCCATCCATCCATCTATCCACCCGCCAACGCTGCACCTTCTATGCTGCCCAGCCCCTGCTTTCCAGAAGGAAGTGTCCCCGGGGCGTGCATGTTTTTAAATGAGTTTGGAAAGCAGGGGAAGAATAGTATTTTTGATACCGATGCGTGCCAGGCTGAAAACTCAGCACTTTGCACCGTCACCTTTGGTCCCTTTTTACGCAAGAGAGAAGCTGAGGACAAGGGAACTTACGTGGTTTGCCTGAGATGCCCCACCTGTGTGGGAAGGAGCCTTGCTCCCTGCGCTCTGTCGGGAGGCCCTGTGATCACCAGCACCATGTAATTCACAGAACAGTGGAACATTTGGCTTTGGGGAGAAGCACTGGGAATCAAGGGGGTAGCCTGGCAGCCTCTTGGCAGGCCAGAGCCCCTAGTCCTCCCTGGGAGTGGTCTCTTCCACCTGAACAGGCCCCACCCTGCAGCTCGGGGAGCTCAGTGCTTATCTTGCTAATTGAGCTGCTTCTTGAATCTCAGCCATCACCCCATGGGGGCTGCCCGCCTGCCTGTCATTTGTCCCTTTGGTTTCTCTGTGTGCAGACAGTGAGTGCCTTCTCTGCCTGTGTTGCATGGAGAGGGTGACAGTCTGCCTGGAAGAGGAGATGGGAAAGTGGCCCTGGCCCTGGCTCTCAGGGATGAACCTGCCAGCGCCTTTCCAGGCACTGGCTCCCAGGCTGGGTGTCAGCCTGGGGGGCTGGAGCAGACGGGCTGGCAGGCCAGCTCCACGCTTACTCATGCCACTTGTCATGCTGGCCTGGGAAGGTGTCCAGGCTCCCAGGGGCCTCTCAGGGTTCACTGGAGGTCACTGAGTGCTACTCCTGCCCCAGAAAGAGCTGCTCCCAAACCCTGCCTCAGACAATCACCAAAGCCTGGTACAGGCCAGCACCTGGGATTCCTAGTTGAACCAGAGCAGGAGTGTTCAGGTCTGCTGGGGGAGGCACCAGAGGCAGGTGCCCCGGGGCATGTGGAAGGGTGACAGATAGTCTGCTTTGGGGTCTGGATCCCATATGGCATGTGGGCCTTGAGAAAGCACAAGCTTGTTCAAATCCCTGCACCCTCTGGTCGTGTGACCCTGAGCCTCCCCTTCCTCACCTGTAAGGTGGACGGAGGCACACCTGCCTCACCAGGTGATCTGAATTAGGTAACAGGTGGGCAGTGCTAGGTGGGCTGGGGATCACTGTTTTCTCCTGCTGCCCTTGAGAGAGATGTTTGTAAGCCCTCAGCCCTGGACCAGCTGGGTGGGAAGCTCAGCCCACCACCATGGGGGTGCTGTTGCTGTTGGTATTCCTGGGACTTGGGAAGACTTCCTGGAGGAGATGTCGTGGAGCTGGGCCTTGGAAGTGAGTAGGATGGCACATGGTGTTGATGCAAGGCATCGCCTAAGGGAAGGCACAGATGGGGTGTCCAGGGGACCAGGTAGATGCCCCGTGTGCCTGGGGCAGCAGCCAGGATGAAGCCAGGCTAGGAGGGAGTTGCAGGTCAAGCCAAAGACATAGGCCTTATCCTGGGCATGGTGGAAACTTTCAAAGGCTTTTTCCTTTTTCTTTTGTCCTCTCCTAAAAATATGAACTGGACCTTAGCCTGCAAACTCAGAAGCACAAGACATGTAAACTTCCATTTTTATTCTTCTGAAATTGAGGGGCTGGCCAGTTAGCTCAGTTGGTCAGAGCGCAGTGTTGTAACACCAAGGTGGAGGGGTGCAGATCCCCTTACTGGCCAGCTGCCAAAAAATAAAATAAAGGGCCGGCCCGGTGGCGCACTGCTACAGTGCGCCGCTTGGGAGCGCGGCAGCACTCACGCTGAGGGTTCAGATCCCACATACAGACCGGTTCCCGCTCACTGGCTGAGCGAGGTGCGGGCGCAGCACCGAGGGTTGCAATCCCGTTGCTGGTCCCGTCCGGTACAGGCGCGACACTGAGGGTTGCGATCCGTTGCTGGACACGAAAAAAGACAAAAAGGAAAAAAAATAATAAAATAAAATTGAACTAGCCTCCTACCAAAAGCCCTCATTACATAGTGGCAGAAACTTAATCTGAGTCCATTTAGGATTCTGTTTTCTCTGGGCTTGTGTCCAAGTTCTAGAAGGATTCCTAGTGCCAAGAAGTTAGGGGGAGGGGCCCATCAAGTATTGGATGTCATGTGTGCACGTTGGCACCCATGAGACATCCGTGGACAACCCACCATCCACTCAGGTGTGCAGAGTCACTCATGTTCCTGCCTGTTGAGGCCACCCAGGGCCCAGAACCTTCCATGAGCCCCACCCCGTAGCTTCACAGAGGCTCATAGACACTTCCACACTGCAGAGAGATTGAGCACAAGCAGATCCGTGCTTGGAGCAGCCCAGGTGCAAGGATGGGAGGGTGAAAACAAGGTGGTGGTGAGTGGACTGCAGCATCCACGTGGGAGATTCTCAGAGGGCTCTCACAGTGCAGCCAAGAGCTGTGGCCGGCCCAGAATGGGCAAGGGTGCAGCCATTCCTGGATCAAAAAAGATGACCCTGAATGCCTTTAGTGTCGTCCCAAGTGGGTACATTACATCTGTCCTCAGGGCCTCAGTTTCTCCACTGATGTCTAGTGGCCCTTCATGCTGAGTGGTGGGTAGACGCCCAGCTAGAGAGGAAGATGGACTTGGACTGAGCCTCAGGAATGACCGGTGGGATTTCAGTCCTCAGCTCTTAAAGAGTGAAACTAAGGCTCAGGGAAGTTAAGGAACCTTCTCAACGTCACACAGCATGTGCATAGTGTGGCTGAGATTTGAACCTTGGTCTTTCCCATTTCACTTTGGAATCCAGGGCTGGCTGCACCACTAGCCTGGGCCTCGGTGTCTGTGGCCGTGACCACTCCCGCCCCGCCCAGCCTGATCTTTCATCCACACTGGGCGGCTGTTTGCTGCCCCCTCCTGGCCAACAGCAGCTACAACGTTGGTCCTGCCTGTGTAACCCTTCTGGCTCAGTTCATCCTTCGGGTTCATTTATTTATACAACAAAAATTTATTGGGTTCCTACGCTGTGCCAGGAGAGATGCTACAAAATAGACAAAAGCCTCTGTCCTTGTGCTCGTATTCTAGTTGGGGAGATGGACAAATAGGAACGAGTAGTTTCTTGTCAGGTAGTGATAAGTGCGTGGAGACAAACGCAGCTGACATCTAAGACTATCTGTCGGGAGGACAATTTCAGATGGGCCACCAGGAATGAAGGCCTGAAAGAAGTGAGGCGTGAGCCCTGTAGACATCCCAGGGAGAGCCAGGAAGCAGCCATTGCAAAGACCCTGGACCTGTTTTAAAAGTACAGCCAACAAGGTTGCTGATGTAGTGGATTTGGGGTGTGAGAAAAAAAGCTCAAGGACGATGTCAAGATTTTGTCCTGAGCCACTGGAGGAACAGTTCCCATGGAATTGGGATGGGGACAGCGGGGCAGGCCAATTTGACACCCAAGTGGACAGGTCAAAAGGCAGTTAGATACAAAAATTGGAGAGGGGTCCCACCGGAGATGTGCAGTTGGGAGCTGTTCTGTGCTGAATGAATTTAAGTCATGAAACTGGGTCACTGCGGGGAGGAGTGTGGACAGTCAGAAGGGGTTCCAGCATTTAGGTGTTGAAGACTTGAGAAGGAACCTCAAAAGCGACACCTCGAGGAGGAGCAGAGGTGGGGGACCCAGACGGTGTAAAGCCAAGGGAGAGACTTCAGGAAGACGTGCCTGGGTGATCAGTGCTGACAGGTCAGCCCACAAAACCTGGGACTGAGCATCCCAGAGGTGGTGGGGGCATGGTGCAGCGCAGTTTCGGGAAGGGGCAGAGACCTGAGTGGAGTAGTGGACTCCCGAGGGAACGAGAGAAGGGCAGCTGACCT
>NW_007726742.1:288524-310109 GCF_000696425.1 Galeopterus variegatus
GACGGTGTAAAGCCAAGGGAGAGACTTCAGGAAGACGTGCCTGGGTGATCAGTGCTGACAGATCAGCCCACAAAACCTGGGACTGAGCCCACAAAACCTGGGATCAGAGGTGGTGGGGGCATGGTGCAGCGCAGTTTCGGGGAGGGGCAGAGACCTGAGTGGAGTAGTGGACTCCCGAGGGAACGAGAGAAGGGCAGCTGACCTGGCTGAGGACAGCTCACCCTTTAGCAGGCAGGAGACAAACGAGGCAGGAGCTGGAGTGTGGGCATCCCGCTTAGAAAGGAGATGGGCGGAAGAGGAGGCGCTGAGTGCCTGTTGCAAGATCCCCTCTGCCTGCTCCTCTCAAGGAGGGACGAGGAGGGTGACACAGCAGTGGGCTGTAGGTCCTCATCGGGATGAAGGATTGTTGGAGCCAGGGTCCAAGAGGGAGGGCTGGACCAGGCAGGAGACAAACGAGGCAGGAGCTGGAGTGTGGGCATCCCGCTTAGAAAGGAGATGGGTGGAAGAGGAGGCGCTGAGTGCCTGTTGCAAGATCCCCTCTGCCTGCTCCTCTCAGGGAGGGACGAGGAGGGTGACACAGCAGTGGGCTGTAGGTCCTCATCGGGATGAAGGATTGTTGGAGCCAGGGTCCAAGAGGGAGGGCTGGACGGAAGGGAGGGGACAGTCAGAGAAGGATGTGTGATGAGATCTTCGAGGGGCCACGGCTACGGATCACCAAGAGGTTTAGGACATGGCGGGAGGGAGGGGAGGAGGTCAAGGCACTGCACCAGTGGCTCAGAAGGCGCATCTGCATTTGCACACAGCTGAAATCCCCAGGAAATAAGATGGGAGCAGGGTTGGTTTCTGTGGCCAGGGCTGAGGCTTCTGTGCAAGTAAAATGCCACCCTCTGGCAAAGACCAGCCTGTCTCCTCCCCCTGGAGAACCAGCTCTCCCCGGGCCGGCCACCACATCTGGGGGCCTGGAGAAAGCTCCCCCTCCCCAGGGAGCTGACATTCCCCGGGCCGAGGGGGCAGCCCCTGCAGAGGAAGACGTGACATCATCGTCTCCAGCATTTGCCGAGCGCCCACGTGTGCCAGGCACTGCGCTGGGAGCTTTGCACACATGGCAGCCTGTGAGAAGCTGTTGTCACTCCCATTGTGCGGCTGAGCAAACTGAGCCTGAAAGGGGCAGGGTCACACCCTGGCTGTGCTATTCTGGAGCCTGAGCGTGGGGTGGCCAGGGGCAGTTGGGCAAAAGAGGTGGCAAAAAAATGCTGCCAGGATTATAAAGGGCCTTGTCTGGAATGCTAGTGACTCAAGCTTCATCTTGTGGCATTAGAGGTTTTCTCAGTCAACAAAATGAAAGGATCAGATTTGCATTGTCTTCAGGTCACCATGGTAACCACACTTCCACCCACTGCTGGTGGACTGGAGAAGGCAAATCCTAGGCAGAGAAGCCAGAGAGGGTTAGGGAAGCCTGAACCCAGGCAGTGGGTGGCAGAGCTCAGAGGTGGGTGGGGTTTGGATCTAGAGGTGGCATCGGGGTGTGCAGAGGGGAGACCCATCCCTCAGGTCTGTGAGACATCCAGGGCATATGTGCAGTTGGTGGGCCCCAAGTGGTGCTTAGAGCAGGCAGGGGGGCAGTGAGGCTTAGGGGATGTTGGGCTCAGGAGTGTGGAGCTAGCAGAGAAGGCCTTGGGCAGACCCTCCAAGGGACCCTGGAGGAAAAGGAGCCTGTGCAGGAACAGGAAAGAAGGTGGGGGAACCTTCAGGTAAGAAAAGCTGAGTCAGGAGCATCGAGACAGCTGTTTTCAAACCTTGGAAGAAAGCAAAATCCTTCTGGGCAACACTAGAGGGATCGAGGAAATAAAGAACTTTCTAGAACTATTCATGAATAGTCATGGCAAAAAAAGGAAAGCCTTGGAAGGTAGTAAACGTCCTGTCACTGGAGACATTTAAGCAGAAGTTGAGCTGCCACTCACCAGAGAGGCTGCTTCCCACAGGATTTGTGCAGGAGAGGATGCAAAGGGCTTTTCCTACCAGAATGACCCGGGTCTGAGGCTGACAACCCTGCCACGTGACTCACATGTCACTGCCTGGGGAAAGGGACGCACAAGCCCAGCTCTCAGAGGATGGTGGGAGAACTACAACCAGGGAGGGGCCTTCCACCCACCAAATCCCCTTCCCTCTGCTGCCTAGCTCCAAGCTACCCCAGCTCTCCTCCCATGTTTGGAACCAGATAACCCACGTTACAGGCCCAGCTGCCTTTTGGGCAAACACAACAGCTTTCCTGGGGCCCAGATCAACTTCCTCTCCTTTAGTTCTCCTCTCACCCCAGGGGTGTGGTCCTCCCTGCCAGTTCAAGGGGACTCTCTGGAGAAGCAGCCCCCCCCCTCACTATCCCCTCCCCAGAGCAGGGCTCCAGACTGCAGAGACGGCAGAGCTGCCGACTTCCTGTGTGATTGCAGCAAGTCAGGTTTGCCTGTCTGGGACTCAGTTTCCTTACTTGTAAAATGGGAAGAGCTGCCCATACCATGTCTTCCTGCCCCAGGCCACCCTGGGGCGCATGACCAAGGTGAGGAAGAGGAACAGCCCACCCTATGTGGGAGCTGGCAAGGCAGAGGCGCCAGGCTGGAGGAGCATGGAGGGTCTGGAAGGTCTGGCTTTGCAGCATGGACTGGACCCTGCGGACCAGCCTTGGCAGGCTCTTCCACTGATGTCCCCATGGGCGAGGAGCCTGAGCACGGTTGCCAGCCAGGGCCCAAGTGCTTGGTGGGCCCCAGCTTTATCTAGGAAGTCCCCACATAGGCTGCTTTGTAAATTTCCACTTTTAATTTGAGGAAATGTGTCAAATGACATGCTGCTCAGGAAGATAGGTGATCCCAGTCCACTCACCCCACCCCCCAGCATTGTCCAAGGCCCAGTTTGAGAAGCTCAGCTGTGGGTTGAAGGTCCTGCCAAGCGGAATCCTGTGATCCCATTCACAGGGGATACAAGCGGGGAAGGCCCCAGCCCCAAATGCGATGGCACTGCTATCATTGTCCCCTTTGGTCCCCTGCTAGGCCTCTCCTCTGTGGGGTCTCCTGTCACCCAGTGGGTGCTGTGGGGGGTGGGCTTCCTGGAGAAGAGGACCTGAGCCGGGCCTGGATGCCAGTGTGGAGGGCATTGGGGGTGGGGGGAGGGACTGGACAGTGTCAGGAACAGAAACAGGTCCCTTTCTGTCTTCTCAGGAACCAATTCTGCCACTTCTATGCTGTGTGATCTTAAATAAGTTAACTTACCATCTGCGATCTTGGATAAGTTCACTTACTGTTTCTGACATTTGATAAGTTAACTTAACTATCTCTGGGCCTCCATGTCTTCGAGGTCACATGAAACAGGGATACCCTCCGTGGTCCCCCCTGCCCTCCCCTCTTCTGCTGCCTGAGACCAGAGGGTCATCTCCTTGTCCCCAGTCGCACACTCAGTCCTCTGGCCCCTGCTCCCTCTCCAAGCCTTCCCCACACCCTCTCCACCCTTCCAACTCCATCACGCTCTTGAGAGCTCAAAATAAAACCGTTCTTTCTCGAGTTTCTAAAGATATCACAGTTCCAGTGCCAGCCACATGTTTCTCCACTTAATTATCTCTGCTTTTCTTTGTTAATTAGGCTTCAGTAATGATCTCTCTCCTGCCTTCCCGGGAAGAACTGGCACCTGCAGGGTGGGGCTTGGAGGCCTCGTGGGCAGAAGAGCCGCCCCGCCGCCAGCACAGAACTGGCCCGGTGCCTCCTTTCTTCTGACGGGCAGGGTGGGCCGCGAACCAGGGCATGTCGGGAGGCCCCGCCCTTCCCTCCCCCAGCCTGTGGGGGTTCAGCGGGGGTCATGGCAGCCTCCCTGCCCACTTCTACACATGGAGGAAGGGAACATCAAGCTTCTCAGTGGTTATTAGATGGGGACTCCACAGGCCCCAGAAGGGAGCAGTGGGGGGCCTTTAGGCTCTTCTGCAGCATTCCAGAAAGCCTCCCAGGAGCTCTCCCCAGCTGAGACCACCCAAGTTGACAGGAACAACCAGCGCCTTTATTTGGGCTGGAATGAGATCAGCACCGAGGGGTCACCAGGCACCTCGTGCTGAACAGAAGCTCTCACTGCTGCTGATAAATGTGTCTTTGAGCCACAGAAGCGGGGGCAGGGCACTAGCTGTGGCTCAGTACATGTGGTTTTCTGGATGGACTGGATCTTTCCAATCTTGTGGTCTGGTGACAAAAGAGCTGAGAGGTAGGGGTCAGGAGATGTGCAGGCTTAGTGCACTAAGAGCCCCTATGCTGCAGGGACTGGGACAGCACAACCCGCAGAGGGCCACGAGGGGCCCCATCAGGGCTTTGAGAGCACAGGCACGGTT
Organism: Galeopterus variegatus; assembly: GCF_000696425.1. Classification (NCBI taxonomy): domain Eukaryota; kingdom Metazoa; phylum Chordata; class Mammalia; order Dermoptera; family Cynocephalidae; genus Galeopterus; species Galeopterus variegatus. Next base: position 292,882 of record NW_007726742.1, read on the forward strand.
GCTCAGTTCATGAACAGTTACTGGGTGTCTGGGGCCAGGCACTGTGCTGGGTGCTGGGCTTTTGATCAACACTGATTTTAAAAAAAAACCCTGCCTCATGGAGCTTACATTCTGGTGGGGATGCAGAGAACAAATAGAGTTTGCAAAGTGTGTTTGATGTGAGTGCTGAAAAGAATCAGGGAAGCAGATGGGAGAGATTGTGGGGTTTTTTTAGGGGATTGCAACATTATGTAGAGGCCTTTGAGTAAAGGTCCGAAGGGGGCGGTACTGAGCTATGGGGGCAGGGAAGAATGTTGCAGACAGCAAGAACAGCAGCTGCAAAGGCCCTGGGGTCACCTGCCAGGGAGCTGGAGGAAGGAGGTCAGGGGAAGTGGCAGGAGATGAGGTGGAAATAGAGAGGGAGGATTGCGTATGGCCAGATGAAGACGTTGACGTTTGCCCCGAGTGAGCTGGGAGCTAGTGGGGTTCTGAGCAGACAAGGAACAGGATCTAACTTGCATTAACAAGTTAGTTAATGCTGCTGGGTTGAGGATAGACAAGAGTGGAAGCAGGAGAGACCTAAGGAGGTTGTAATAACCCTGGTGAGGCCTGGTGGTGGCGGCAGGGTGGTGAGTCACTGACTACAGGTACGCTTCGTAGCTAAAGCCCACAGAATGTGCTGATGTGGGCTGGGAGAAAGTGAGCAGTCAGGATGGACTTCAGGGATTTGGGCTGAGTTTCTGGAAGGATGGAGGTGCCATTAGCTGAGCTGAGGAAGGTGCAGGTGGAGGTGGCATATCAGGCACTGGGTTTGTGGCATGTCAGTTAAAATGACATCTAGTAGTAGCTGGATGAACAAATTGGGACATGGGGGATAGTCCAGACTCGAGGTATAATTTTGGGAATCATGAGCACGTAACTGGTGTTTTAAGCCCTGAAACAGAATGAGATCATGCAGGAATGGGTGGAGTCAGAGGGAGGAGTCACGGCCAGAGCCCTGGTGCCCTTCGGTGTCTGCAGGTCAGGAAGGTGAGGCGGGAGAGAAACAGGAGTGGATGTCATCCCGGAGCCAGGTGGGGAAATCCCACTTCTCTCTGGAGGGAAGCATCCATCTCCCCTTGATTCCATGACAATTCCAGGGCCCAGACACTTGGCTGAGAATCTTGCAGGGACCTTGGGTTCAGACTCAGAGCAGTGCCAGCTTCTTAGGAGGACTCAGTCTCCTTGGGGAAAGAAGGGAAAAATCAACCTTCATAGGTATAATCCCCTTATCTAGGATTATAAATGCCATGCAAGGTAGGGAAGGAAAAGAGGATTCCCCTCCCCCCACGCTCCATGAAGTCGGGGGACCCCTGAGTCTCCATTGTCTCTCCATGCACCTGAGCAGGTTGAGAGTGCATTAGTTGGGCAAAAAGTGGGAAGGGTGGTACCAGCAGAAGGGTCTTGTTTGCCAAGGGAAGGGTGACGAGTTTTGCCCCATAGACAAGAGAGAGCTCTCAGCAGGTTTTAAAAAGGGAATGACACGGTCAGATATGCTCTTTAGAAAGATCGGCATGGTTTGCAGAGCAGAAAACTTGCCACAGTGAGGATAAGAACTGACGAGGCCTGCGTGAGCCATGGCTGGACCTGTGTGTGGGATGTTCCTCTGGGAAAGTGGCCCTACATGGTGGCTGACTGGGTTTGTGGATGGAGGCAAAGGGATGCAGAGAGTTTGTATGAGTTTCTTATTGCTGCCATAACAAATTACCCAAGCTTAGTGGCTTAAAACAACACAAATTGATTGCCTTATGGTTCTGGAGGTTGAAGTCTGAAATGAGTCTTCCAAAGCTAAAGTCAGGGTATTGGTGGGGCTGTGTCCTTCTGGAGGCTGCAGGGGAGAATATGTTTTGTCTTTCCAGTTTCCCGAGGCTGCCCCATCCTTGGCTCGTGGTCCCTGCCTCCATTCTCAGAGTGCATTGCTCCAGCCTCGGCGTCTGTTGTGCTGTCTCCTTCCTCTGCCTCTGACCTCACCTCCCCTATACAGGCACCCTTGTGATTGCATTTAGGGCCCACCTGCATAACCCAGGATAATCGTCCTGTCTCAAGACTCTGCACTTAACCCCATCAGTAAATGCCATTTGAGAAAACATACTCCCAGGCTTTGGGGATTAGGATGTGGACATCTTTGGGAGCCACCCTTCAGTCTACCACAGTGTCGGAGGCAGCTGGGGCCTCTCTCTCTTTTTTTTTTTTTTAAAAATGACCGGTAAGGGGATCTTAACCCTTGACTTGGTGTTGTCAGCACCACGCTCAGCCAGTGAGCCAACCGGCCATCCCTATATAGGATCCGAACCCGTGGCCTTGGTGTTATCAGCACCGCACTCTCCTGAGTGAGCCACGGGCCGGCCCTCGAGGCCTCTCTCTTGAATGGCCGTGTGGGAAAGTGACAACAGGAACCTGTGAGATGCCCAGACAAGAGGGACAGATTGGGGGAGACCTCACACTCAGAATTGAAGGTGCTTGAAGAGGCAGTAGGAAAACGTGGGTTTGGGGCCGTGGGTACAGAGAGAGGGAAGAGGGACTGCACCGTGGATGGGGTAGGAGAGAGAACTGCCCTGAACTCCCACACTTGTGGAAACAAGATCGTAATGAGCCGTCACCCTGATAACAAGCCTGGGCTTGGACACTGCTCCCGCCATCCATGAAGTCAGGACAGAGGAAGGTGGTACTGTGAGGTGCTGAGAAGTCTAGGCTTAGTCCCAGTGCCCCACTTACTCACAGTGTAACCTGGGGCAGGTCACTTCCTCACGGTGCCTCAGTTTCCTCATCCCTAAAGTAGAGATACTCATAGGGCCAGCCCCATGGGGTTGTTGGAAGGATTAAGCAAATGAATCCATGTAAAGATCTATGAGCAGTGTCTGGCACGTAAAACCTCGATTTCTCTAATGATGATTTATTGAGCATCCATGAGGTATTGGGCATTATCATAGGTGCTGGGCTGTCATTGTGAACAGACATGAAAACAGACCAAAACCTCAGCCCGCAGGGGATGCCTATTCTCATGTACTTGGCTGCAGTGCTGGCTGCCGTGGTTGTCATTGGACAAGCAGGACTGGGAAGATTGTGTCCTCCAAAGCAGCCCCATCCCGCCCCCAGGCGATGCGGCAGATCATGCTTCCTTTCTGCCCTAGCCTGTGCGGTCAGCTGCCCAAGTCTGTCCCCTTGCCCAGGTGAGGCGCCAGTGCTCTGCTTGCCATGCTTGGCCACATTCTGTGCTGGCTGGTCATGGCCATGATTCAGCCCAGGCCTTGGCTTGCCTTGGATCATTGCTGCCCCTGGCCCAGCCAGCTGTATAGCTGGGGCCTCAGGGAAGGTGAGGGGAGAGAGAAGGAGGCATCTTCCCCTGGGAAGGGTCGTGGGTGTGGCTGGACCCAGGATTGTTTGTCCAGGACCACTCCAGTCAGCAAAACCTGGCTTGCAGGTTCGAGCTCTAGAGCCACAGGAATGTGAGAAAGCCCTGCAGAAGCCTTAGACAGTAAAGCAGCACTTGGGGAACAGAGAGACATGGATTTGAGTCTTGGCTCCACTAGTTGCAGACCGTGTGGCTGTGGTGGACTTTGACAGGCACCTTGATGTCTCAGAGCCTCAGTTTCTTCATCTGTAAAATGGGGATCATAATGCCTAGAGATCAGGCATGTTGTGAGGACTAAACAGCATCACTGCATAATTTGCCAGGCACAGTCTCTGGCATCCCGGTGTTGGGCAGCCCAGGATGCAAGGAAAGGGTCCCTACCAGCTGGAGAAAACAGTGGGCCATTGCCCTAGCCCTTGGCGGGTGCTGGAGGTCAGACAGCTGCCTCTGTGGAGGAGCACACAGCACCTGCCTGAACAGAGTGTGGCCCACCCACCACCCAACTCAGGGAGGGGAGGTAGATTGATGGGGAGCACAGAGCCCAGCCTGAGGGAACTGGGGAAGGGGGCTTGCTTTCTTCCCTTCCCTCCCCCCTCCCCTGTGGACCTCATGCACTGAACAGATCAACCCTGATCCCTGGGTCATGACCCACTCTCCATACCAGTCATAGCATGTAACAAGCCATTGATGGCTGGATGGCTGGATATGACTTTTATTTTGAAATAATTTTCCTTTTTTTGGTGGGTGGCAGGGGTGGCCAGTACAGGGTGAACTAATTTTCAATTTACAAAATGTGGCAAAGATAGTACAGAGAGTTCCCAAATACCCTTTGACCCATGTGAGATGTTATATCATCCTACATAATCATGGTTCATTTGCCAAAACAGAAACTAATGTTGGGACAATACAATTAACCCAGCTGCAGACTTTTTTTGGATTTCATCCATTTTTCTACTAATGTCCGTTTTACGTTCCAGGATCTGATCCAGCATACCATGCCGCATTTAGTATTCATTGATTTCTAGTCCTCCGTTCGCATTCCCTCATTTTCCTTTGCTCACTTGCTGATAAATACTGCGGTGAACACCGTGAGCCTCCCGCCCATCTGAGAGTCAGAGCAGAACCAGCATCATGTGCCCACCTGTGTGCCCACCTGCAGCCGGTTCTCTCTCCCCAGAACAAATAGCCTGAATTTCACGTTTGCCATTCTCTTAGGTTTTTCCTCTAACTTTTTATTTTGAAAAATGTCCAAACTGCAGAAAAAGATGAAAGAATAATACGATGACTGCCTATAAAGCCTTTCTCTGGATTCACTAATTCTTAACATTTTGCTCTTTTCCCTCCATCCTTCTGTCTCTCTCTCTCACTCACACACACCCCATCTCTGTCTCTCTCTCTGTCTCCATTTGGAGTAAGTTGCAAACGTCTTGACTCTTCCTGCCTCAATGTCTCAACGTACATCTCTGAACAACAACACTGTCCTTTTAGATATTTGCAATACTATTATTACACTTACAAAACATAGTAATTCCCTATCACCTGATACATACTCTATATTCACATTCCCAAAAGTGTCTTCTATGGCTGTTCTCTCTCCTCCATAATAGAATCATTGTTCATAGGTTGATTTTTTAAAAGGTTTTATTGCATTCAATGCTTGCCTAAGCAAAAATTATTTCATTTTGCTTATTTCTTACTTTTATAACAAAGGTATCTTATTGCATCAAATCTGGGACTTGCTTTTTTCCACTTAACGTGATGTACCATGAGGTTGAAATGTGAAGCTGGAGCGCGTTTGTTTTCTATAATCTTCCACTGAGTGTGGCTGTACCACAACAGAAGTGACTGTACTCCTGTCCTTGAGCGTTTGGATCGTTTCCATGGTTTTACTACTTAGAGTGCTGTTAACACTCGTGAACATGTTTTACTTTGCACATGCACAAAAGTTTCTCTTGAGTGTATGAGGTTTTCCAAGTGTGAGCTGAATTTTGCTTGTTTCCCACTCGCTGCATGCACGTTTACACAGACGCACAACACACACACATTCACACGTGTCCCCACACGCAGGTGTGTGCGAGTGTTTGCGCTCATAGATATGCATCTGCACGCTTCAGCCACCTGAGCTCACCCAGGCTCACTCCCAGACGCCCACTCCCCATGCACACACATGCCCGCACACACGTTGACTCTCTGCTCAAGGGTAGCAGGACAACAGGGGGTGTTGAAGAAAGCACCCCCATCCCGGGCCAGGGAACCCCCAACCCCTGCCCAGGGACTTGCTCCACCCTTCACCCTACAGCCACCAGCCTGGGTGAGATCTCTCATGTCCCACTGGAGAGTGAATGCCAGTTTGCTTACTGTCTCCCAGCTAGACTCTGAACTCCTCGTTCCTCTTTGAACTTGGCAGAGGCCCCACATATAGAAGGTGCTCAGTAAGTGTGGAATGAATGAGCAGGAGCTCAAGTCTTGGGTTTTCTTCTCTGGCTGTGTGTCCTTAGACACATCACCTAACCACTCTGTGCCTTACTTTCTTCATCCGTCAAATGGGCTGGGGATCCCACCCTAATGGGTTGTTAGGAGCCTTCCTGAACCCATGATGGGTCCTGAATGCATGCTGTGTGGGAATCTGCTTTGTAAACCCTACCCAGCCATGTGGGCATGAGGGCTGTGACTTCGTGTTCTCCAAATGCTGGACTAACCAGGGGACTGAGAGCAGTGTCCCTGGTGACAACGAGTCTCTGTGCTCATACCCCACCGCTGGCAGGCCCGTGGAGTCAAAGCTGGCATCTCCCCTGGTGTCCAGAGGACAGCGAGACCTGGCAGGTTATAATGACCCAGCGCTTAGCAGACACCAGTGGCATGCCAGGTGCTACGTCTGGCGCTTCTCAGTCACCATCCCAGATCCTCAGGCAGCAGCCCTGCAACCTAGGCACACACTTATTACCGCTTGGCAGAAAGGGAACTGGGGCTCAGAAAAGCAGAACCGGCAGCTGGGTCTCATTCCCTGCTGTCTCCCAGGAAGTGGGGTGGGGTTGAGCTCACCCAGGCAGATGCTGCAGAGCAGGAGAACTCGGCCATCTCAGTGCCCAGGCTGCATGTTGCTGGCTTGTGCCCACAGCTGCCCCGGGGTGGTGGCTTGGTGGTGGGGACCTCCACGTGGACAGGACTGAGGACATCAGGGAAGCCAGCTCAACCTCCTGGCCAGCTGATTCACTGGTGCCTCTCCCCCTTCCTCTGTGTCCATCTGTACCTCAGCCCCTGGGTGGGGAACGTCCCTGGGAAAGGCACATGCTGTTGCTGGTGGCATGACGCAGGGCACCACTCATGACACAGGAGCAGCCACTCATGTTCCTCCTGTGGACCTGCCCCCACTGGGTCCTTTACGTGATCCTTAAAAAGCAGAGGAAGGGAAGTGCAGATCCCCCACCCCAAGACCTCCTCTCCCACTCCCACTGCAATTTTGTATTTGGGGATTTGGTGGTTCTAGTGTGTCTCAGCCCTGGAGGGGTTCAGAAGGGGTCTTGGGGACCCACAGAACACTTCAACAAGCTGGGTCCCGCTTCGAGGGGATTCCCTTTGTAAAGTGGGTCGGGCCCCAAGGGACCCTCCTGGACCCTTGTAGCAGAGGAGTCAGGGCCCCACCTGTACCCCGCATCCAGGTCTGGAGGGGCAGGAGAACCCCAGGCTTCAGGATCGCAGGCCTCAGAGAGGGCCTCCACCCCACTGCAGTGCAGCCTTCCCCTCTGAGCCTCAGTTTTTTCATCCATAAAATAGAGATGGTGGAATTCCTGTAGAACCAGTGCCCGGGCCCTAGAAGGGGTTAAAGATGAACGTAGCTTCTTATCCATGAAAGGGAGGTAGTTTGCCAGCTACAGGTCTTGAGGGAGGATGTGTAGTGCCCCCGGAGAGTGGCCCCTGCTCCCTGCACAAGGCAGCCTGTGCCACCAAGGTGGGGATGCCCCATGGGTAGCCACACTGTATTCTCTGGAGGGCCAGGCACACCTGGGTCTGCTCTGTCTGCCCCATGGGTAGCCACACTGTATTCTCTGGAGGGCCAGGCACACCTGGCTCCATGAAGTACTGCAAGAGGGGAGAGGAGGAGTATTCACTCCACCGTTCCCCGACAGATCAGATCATGGTCTGTCCCTCTAAGCAGCCTTGGCCTTGCTGCTGGCTGCCTCTGTCTACCCTATGTAGTCATAGGTAATAACACAAGGTCATCAGTCTGAGCTGGAGACCTCAAACTAGGTAGGGAAGGGCCAAGGCTGTTCATTGTGTTTTGCCCAGGAGAGGGCTGTGGAGCCACCCCAGGCATCACCCCAAGCCATTGATTTAAAATGGTGTGCAGAGCAGGCTGTGATTTAATAAGCTTGGTTGCCTTTTCTCCTCCAAGCAATATTCAGTTAATCCTCCAGATAACAGACAACAGATTAGAAACAGCAAGATAAGGGCTGCTGGGGCAGACAGGGCTCTGCATTAGAGAGAGAGAGAGGAGACCAAAACTCAGTGACCAGAGAAAGGCCCCAGGGATGGGCCTATGAAAGGTGTTGCTACCCAGGACCAGTGGATAGCAGGTCACTGCTGTGGGGACAGGTCACAGCAGCACCTTCTGGAGAGCACTTGGGCAGATCATGAGGGTGAACCTGCCCCACCCCCACCCCCATACCCCACGTGCTTAATAAGAATGGGGTACTCGATGCATTTTAGAAAGTGTGCTATCCAAAAGGGATAAAACAACCCAGGGGACTTAAGAGAATAAACTTAAGTTATTTGGAAGAGTCACATATGTAAATTTTGATTTCCTGAGACTATGGGATACTTGAGGCATGAAACTAGCAATGACAGTGACAACAACTTGACTTTGATGGTGTGAGACCTTAAACTTTTTTATAGTGCTTTTTTATATGTAATATTAGATCCTCAGGCCAGGATTCCCATTTGAGGGATGTGGAAACTGAGACCTAGAGAAGTTGAGTGACTTTCCAAACAACCATAACATTAGGGCTAAAGTCAAGACTGCCTTGATGTCTTCTAGGCCAGGAAACTTGCCCATCACTGGCCCTGGAGACCCTGTTCCTTCTCACTGTAGACAGGCATTCAAGCAGGTATATTAGGGACACCCCCCACCCCACCCCCACACACACTGAGTCCTAACCATGACATTTCTGAATGGAGAACATTCTGAAAAGTTTGCACCATTGGTGTCCTTTACAGCCAGCCTGGGTTCAGGAGCACTCAGGCAGGTCCCCCGGAATGGTTTGCTGACTCGGTGTTTAGAACAGTAATAACTAGCCCTTAACTCCCGCCAGGTGCTGGCATCCATGTCCTCACTTTAAGCCCCACGTTTTACTGTCATCAGCACTCCTTTACAGATGGGGGAACTGAATGTTAAGGGACTTGGTCACAGTCACAAGCTGATACCAGAGCCAGGATTTGAACCTGGCAGTCAGAGTCTTGGGAAGACTGTTAGGTGGCCATGTCCCCACAGGGACCCAAACCTTGTGCTCCCCCTCCAGACCAGGCAAGACTTGGAAGGAGAGGGGAGTATCCGCAGGACACAGGATGAAGGAGGGGGGACTTCGCAGGAGCTGGAGTTTCATGTGTGTCTTGCTGATCTCTCCCAGCCGCCTCGGATGGGGGCTGGTGTGATGAGCCCCAGGGTGCAGATGAGGGTGCATCTGTGGAGCTTTGGGCCCCACCTGGCTGTCACCTCCTCTAGAAAGCTGGGCCAGGGTCCCCGGGCACTCCCATGGGCCACTGCATGACAGTTATCTGGCCCAATCACCAAAGGATCACCATTTTCTGTGCTCAGATAGATCCTTAGGGACAGCACCGTGTCTCAATGGGACAGTGCTCGAGAAATATTTGTCCAGGGAATGACACAAGCCCAGATTTCTGATTCTAAATTCGGTGCCCCTCCATGTCCTGGCGTCACCTCTCCCAAGGCGGAGGACAGCATGGGGCTCAGGCCTGCCCTGTCTTGGTCCCTGTCCATCCACACTGTCCTCAGGACAGGAGCCAGCGAGGGGGAAGTGGTGGGTGTGCTCTGCAGACACAGTCTGTGCCCAGACAGCCTCACCTGTCCACAGCACATCCACCAGCAGGGCACCCTCAACTTGTGGAGCCTTGTCTTTGTGCCTGCTCACTCCTTTCAGTCCAGCAGGCTTTATCATGCACTGACAGTGGGTCCAGCCCTGCCCCGGTACAGAAGAAGGATAAGACAGGGACATGAAATTATGGGCTGACAGAGCAAGAGATTTAAAGGAAAACACCTTAAAAATCAGCCCTTTCTACATGGGGAAACTGAGACTTCTGTAAACTCTGGGCTTATGGTAGAGTGCAAAGACCAGGGTTTTCCTGTTGCTTAGCAGCTGTGTGATCTTGGGCAAGTTACTTAACCTCTCTGAGCCTCCTTGTCCTTGGCTGCAGTGAGGGGTGACCATGATCGTATCTGGGAAGCTGCCAGCAGAGTGTCTGGCACACATTGGTGTGATCGCCAGGCTGTCCTTTCCTTGTCCTGAGCACATGCTGCCATGCCTGCTAAGAATCCTGCCACCAGAGGAATCCTCGGTGGCAAGGGGACAGATGGAAAGTGTCCACCGCTTCCCTGTAGGTTCTAGGAGCTAGGTATTGGGCCCAGAACTCCATCATAGTTCTCTGCCAGGGAACTGGAGAAGGGTCAGCTCACTTCTTAGCATGGCTGGGGTCCCAAAGACCATCTGGAAGGGCTGTGTTGGGACACGTGGGAAGAAGGAGGGTCCTAGGGGTGCTGAGCTTGGGGTCTTGGTGTGGCTGAGAAGGGGCATTACTTCCCAAGATAGGGTCACAGCAAGAGGATGCTGTTGGGGGTACCTGACATTTGTGGAGTCTCCAGGGCGCCCAGGCAGCATTGGCCTTGGTTGGAGGAGGGTGGAAACTTGGAGATGCACAGCTGCAGACTCCAGAGTCAGGAGTGTGGGCGTGATGGAGCAGATGAGGGACTGGTGGGGATTGGGTGGGCCCAGGGAGGGTGGCAGGTGAAGGAGCCCCAGGAGGAGGAGGAGTCAGGCAGAGCAAGCACCCTGGCCTCGGGGCAGTGTCGGAAGCTCTCAGAAGGGGGCTTCTCCCTGACAGTGCGTGCTGGTAGGCCAGGCCACCAGATGGGGTCTGACAGGCAGCCAGGGTCAGCAGAGTCTAAGCAGCACACAGTCCCAGCCCAGGAGATGCAGTTCCCAAGCTGGCCTCCTAAAGGGAAGTTGATTTGTTCTGAAGACCCAGTCGGTGTGTTCTGCCCCCATCCTCAGGCCCTGGCTTCCTGCTTGCCCCCAACTCCACCTGCCTCTGCCCCCGAGGCCCAGCCCATGTGGCCCAGCCAGGAGGCTTCTGTTTGATGGTACAAACTGCCCTTCCTGTAACCCCAGCCCCACCCCAACCGTGGCCACAGCCCACGGCAGCCTGCGAAGCTCTGCCCCAGGACCCCTTCTCCAGCCCATCCACCCCAGGTCCAAGCAGCATGTGGGCCATCAATGACTGCCTGGGTGCTCAGCAGGGAGGTTGCCGGCCTCACACTCCGAGACGCAGGCTGTGCTGGGGCACTGTTCAGAAAATGTGGGATGGATGGATGGACGAACAAGCAGACAACTGAGACCAGCAACCGGCTGCAGGGGAGCGGGCAGGGCCCAGAGAGACTGCTTGGGCTGGTCAGGGACACTGCATGGCAGAAGGGGCAGGTCCGGTGGCCAAGCCTGTGCTGACTTCCACACCCTCTGGTCTTCCTCTTGTAGATGAAGATGATGCCAACAGACTAGGGGAGAAGGTCATCCTCCGGGAGCAGGTGAAGGAGCTCTTCAATGAGAAATACGGTCAGTGCCCTGGGACCGGGCGGTGGGGTGGGTCTGCGGGCCAGCACTCCCTCTGCAGCCAGCCTGGCCTCCAGTTCCCCCAGCTGGCCTGCCTGCTCCCAGGGGACAGGGCTGCTCTGCTGCTCCTGACTGTGGTGTTCGACTCTCTGGAGTGTGATGGCTGCCAAGCTGGGGCAGGCCAGATTCCAGCCCTTTCTCTAGAGGGTTTCCCCTTTGACAGGGGCATCTTCCCCTGCTCTGACTCCCTGTGCCCTCTAGGTGAGGCCCTGGGCCTGAACCGGCCTGTGCTGGTCCCTTACAAACTGATCCGAGACAGCCCAGATGCCGTCGAGGTCACAGGTCTGCCCGATGACATCCCTTTCCGGAACCCCAACACGTACGACATCCACCGGCTGGAGAAGATCCTGAAGGCCCGGGAGCATGTCCGCATGGTTATCATCAACCAGCTCCAGTGAGTGACCCCGCACCCGGGACAGGGGGGACGAGGGCCGTGGAAAGGGTGCTGCTTGGACCAGGAAGGAGAATCGTCAAAGCAGGCCCAGCCAGGGGCGGTGAGAGAGACCTTTCACCACATGCACAGAATCCAGGAGACAGGCGAGCTTAACACTCTCATCTTAAAGGTGAGAAAACAGATCCACAGCAAGGAAAAGGATGGTAAAAGCCAAGGTCACGGTGGGTCAGCTGGGATCCAGACCCAGGTGCCCTGATTCCAATCCCTGTCTGCTGAAACACACAGCCTTGACATTCATGGGTGTTTACTTATTTTTAAGTTTTAATTCACTTTTTCTGACTTTACTATTAATTTTTACCCATTTTAATGTCCTTAGAAAATAATGGCAATTCAGTACTCCCATAGTCCAGAGATAAGCATTGTCCATATTTTACTATAAATCCTTATAGTCTTTTTTTTTTTCATTCAATAGTGTATTTGATTATTTTCAGATTTAAAAACAATACAGGGCTGGCCCGTGGCTCACTTGGGAGAGTGTGGTGCTGATAACACCAAGGCCACAGGTTCAGTGAAGATCCCCTTACCGGTCATCTTTAAAAAATAATAATAATAAAATAAAATAAAACAATACAGGGCTGACCGGTTTGCTCAGTTGGTTGGAACATGGTGCTGATAACACCAAGGTCAAGGGTTCAAATCCCTGAACCCACCAACTGCCAAAAAAAAAAAAAAAAATACAGCAAACTTGGGAAATATGAAAAAGTGATAGAAAAGACGGTAACCCACAGCTCTCCCATGTACAATCAACACTGCGGTGTATTTCTTTTGTGTGTTCTTTTCCCACGTGTATTTTCTTTTCAATTTTATATCACGTTTTAAAATTAAAATAATATTTGCATTTGTCAAAAAAGAAAATCAAGTTATCAGAGTCAAATGAAAAGTAGAAGTTTCCCTCCCTCCCCCACCAACAGTTCACCCCCTGAAGTAACTACTAGAAAATGCAGGAAACCACAGGGAGACAATGCCCACCCCCATAGCCACACCTCCCAGAGGGAACCATGAAGACATTCCAGAGGTTTCCTTCCACATTTCCACTTTTCTTTATATGCCTATGAGATATTCTTTCTTGGAAAATGAAACTGAGATTTTACAGTATTTCTCTATAGACAGTAAATACAACTTGATGTTTCCTGTCTGGCTGACTTTACCTTGACCTTGTACATACTTGAGTGTCATCCCTGTCCATGATAATTCTCTTTAATGACTGACCCATCATCTGGAGTATAGGTGGACCATAATGTCCTCTACTGATGGACCATTTTAGGTTGCTTCTCTCTTTTTTTATTCATATGAATAATGCTACAAGTAAAATAATCAAGAAAATTAAACATTAAAAGATATTGTTTAAATAACGCTGTGATGAATATCCACTTACATCAGTGTAGACGCATGTTTCTGATCACTTGGTTGGCAACACTCTCACTTTGCAGAGAACACTTTCACATCCATCTGGACCACATGTCCCAGCATGCTGCTCAGCAGGGACAGTAATAGGATTCTACGAGGCCACTCCCCATCCCGGCCTAAGCCCTGACTCCAGTTGGGTCCTGGTTCACCTGGAACTCCACAGCCTGGGGTGGCACAGCCCAACCAGAAGACCCAGAGGGGTGACTTGCCTGGCACGGCGCTGACATTTCCAGCCCACTGGGCACCTGCTCTGCTTACATTCGGGTCTTCCCTGGCTCCAGAAGCAGCAGCAGCATCTCGTCTCACGAGAGATGTTACCCATACTCAGGGACCAGGCGAGGAGGAAGGGAAACATCATTTCCTAACTGCCACCTCATTTCTTTCTTTTTCAGACCTTTTGCTGAAATCTGCAATGACGCCAAGGTGCCAGGTGAGTTGCAGGCAGAAGAGGTCACCCTCTGCCTCTTGAGGAACAGAGTCTGTTGCCTTCAAAAAGGCATAGCTGATGTGGTCCGGGCGGGCACACAGTAGCTGCCTGATCACCCTCCCCACCCAGGTACCTCTTGGTCTCAGGGAGTGCACAGCCTCCATTCACAGGGCCAAGCATCCCCCAAATCCCCTGGCAGCCTACAGGTGCCCTGCAGAGGGGAGGCCCTGCCATGGCACAGACGAATGTGTCCTGTCAGCTAGAGGATGAGGGGCAGGCTGGAGCCAGGAGAGAGGACCTCAGGTAGGATCATGGAGGCCACCTGAGTAGGGAAGGGGTGACGTGTGACTGACAGGGATGAGGTAGGTGGGTGCTTCTCGAGACTAGCTGGGCCCCCTCGATTCTGCCAGCACTTGCAGGGTACACAGAACCTTTCAGCAGGCACCTGGGAGACCACCTGGCACGATGGTTCTGATTGAGGTGTGCGATAGAACTTGGGAGAATGTCCCCTGGGTGATAGTGACAGGCGCCTGATTAAGGAACATTGATCCAGTCCTACCCCTCATTTGTACAGCTGGGAAACTGAAGCCCAGAGAGGGGAAGGGACTTGCCAAGACCACATAGTGAGTCAGAGGATGCCTAAAGCCTGCCATCAGTACCACAGATCCCAGTGTGGCTGCTCAACAGGGACGGTGATGGGATTCCATGGAGCCACTCCCCACCCCAGCCTAAGGCCTTACTCCAGATGGGTCCCGGTTCACCTGGAACTCCACAGCCTGGGGTGGCACAGCCCAACCAGAAGCCCCCTCCTCTTATCACGAGCGGATCACAAGCTAGGCACACAGGGTAGGAAGGTGACTAGGTTTGGAAGCCGCTGTCAGGTCAAAGGCAGAGAAAAGAAGTCCTCACAGGGACCTCAGGGAGGAGAGTTTGGGACAGACGCCCAGAGGGTGGATGCCGTCACTTACATCCACCACTCCCCCCACTGTGGCCATCTTTAGGGTCTCATGGTGACCCCAGGGTGGCCACAGCCCATGGACCAGCCTGAGACAGAGAGTGGCAGCCAGTACTCGGACTTTTTTTTTCATGTGGAGTCTCCAAAAAAACAATCCCTCTGATTCATAGCCTGGGCTCCTCCTGCCTCCAGGGTTTTCTATTTCCTGGGGTCTCTATTTGTCCATAGCACAGACCCCCAGGCTCTGGTTTTTCTCCACCAAATGGACAGATAATTGCCCCGTGGACACAGACTGCCCTTACTCTGTCATGGGGACCCGTAATGCCCAGGTGAGCTGGGGTAGGTTTCCACACAGTCACCTGTCCACTCAGTCAAGCCCCAAGTGTTACGTACGAAGCACACAGGTGCAAGTCTTTGTTATCAGTCTTGCACGTTCACATCACTTAATTCAGCAGCAACAGAACACCTGTTCTGTCCTGCTCCCTGCCGGGCTCGGACTGCGCTTTTATACATGTCATCCCCTTTGAGTGTCACCTCGCATTGTCTTTCTCATTTGGCTGAGAGGTTAATAAATTTTCCCAGGGTCACAAGCTAGTAAGTGGCAGCAATGGAATTTGAATTTAGGACTTCAGACTCTAAATCAGAGTTTATTTTCACTGGGACACTGCCTGTCCACTTGTACCTGGGATCTGTCAGCTCAGGGACATCATATATCAGCAGTGACAGCGGCCATAATATTAACACTGTTCTCAGTTTCGGTGTTTTTGCAGGGTGCTGGGCCCTGTGCTAAGTGCCCTGCACACTATCTCATGAGATCCTCCCTGCAGCCCTGCAAGATCTTATTCACATTCATTCCTTAGGAAACGAAGGCTGAGAGACACTAAGGGACTTTCCCCAAGGCCCAAGTCTCCATGGCTCAGAGACCACACTCATCCTCGGGCTCTCTAAGGCCAGGTCCTAGGAGGGGCTCTGGGAATTCGGCAGAGACTGTAAAGAAGACCTGGGGCCTGAACTGAGCCTGCTGGGGAAGTGTGCATGGGGGATGAGGATATAGTGTCGGCAAAGGCAGGCTGGCGAGCAGGAGGGTGGGGCGCAGGTGCCCTCTGGCCTGGTTAAGGAAGGAGCCTGGACTGGGGGTCTAGAGCCTGCAGTGCAAAGGACTGGATGCAAAGGGCTTCTGCAGGGAGGTTGGGAGGCCAAGACAGAAGAGCCCTGGCATCCGACGTCAACAGCCTTTCTTCCCACCAGCCAAAGACAGCAGCATTCCCAAGCGCAAGAGAAAGCGGGTCTCTGAAGGAAATTCCGTCTCCTCTTCCTCCTCGTCCTCCTCATCCTCGTCCTCTAACCCAGAGTCTGTGGCATCCACCAACCAGATTTCACTCGTGGTAAAGCTGCACAGATCTGGACTCTCCCACTCATCTCTTTGGCCTTCACCCCTCACCTGGGCAGGGCTGTCTACTCCGGGATGTGGGTTTGGGGTTCAGGGAGGTGCCGGGCTCTGAGCAGGCTCTCCAGCCTCAGGTGCAGATGCATCTGTCTGTCTGTCCCTCTCTCTGGGAGCTCGAAGGCGCCCGGGCAGGAATTCACATCCCCACTAGGCAGATGGGCAAGTCGAGGCCAGGAGAGGGAAGGGAACTTTCTACGCCCCTCAGCAGGGCCAGAGCAGGACACATGAAAAAGAAGACTCCTAGAGGGGTGGGAGGTTAGGCTCGTCTCCTTGTGTACGTCGCATGCTCCGAGCTTCGCTATGGCTGTCACCCACAGGGTACAGAGGAGGGAGACAGGAGTCGGGGTGGATGGACTTGTCTGTGAGCTGGTCCGTGTTGGATGCAGACCCGCCTCCAAAGCTCCATCCATTGCTGGGTTTGGGTCATCCCTGCCTGAGAGGAAACCCTCATTAGGGCACACACTGGAGAGTTCTTTCTGATTTCAGACTATTAGCTCTGAGATCCTAAGTCCAAATGGGGAGACTCTGAACACCTTTGAAAATGATTTTTGGAAAAGGATTTCTTTATGCCTTGATCGTGTCTCCCTTTGGCCCCTTCCTGGAGAACTCACAAGTTCAGGCTTTGCCTTTATCCCGCCCAGCTGTCTGGGTGTCCACAGAGGGTCCCTACCTCTGCCCACCCTGCCCCTCCCCACCCCAAAGAACTGGTAGCTTCTCTGGAGTGTGAGGCTGAGTTTACAGGGGGAACGCTCATGTTGAGCTAGGCCTCAGCTCCCTCTGGCACCTGAGTCTGGTCCACATGAGGAACCACTGGGATACATATGGGAACAGTCCAAAGGCCCCAGGCCAGGCTCCATGTTTACTGCTCAAATGCATGACTTTGGACATGTCCCCTCTCTGGGCCTCAGCAGCCTCAAAATAAACAGCATCTGAGGAAGCCCTTCAGGAAGCAGAGTTGAGTGTTCGGGTGTTCTTTCCACCTCACCTGGAGTCCTAACAGTGCGTCTGTCCCTCTCTCTCCAGCAATGGCCAATGTACATGGTGGACTACACCGGCCTGAACGTGCAGCTCCCAGGACCTCTTAATTACTAAACCTCAGTGCTGAAAAAGGACCTCACTCTGAAAGATGAAAGAAATGTAATTTATGTACAAAGTGTATATTCGGATATGTATCGATGCCTTTTAGTTTTTCCAACGATTTTTACACTATATTCCTGCCATCAAGGCCTTTTTAAATAAGTAAAAAAAAAAAAAAAAAAAAAAAAAAAAA
>NW_007726742.1:310907-313014 GCF_000696425.1 Galeopterus variegatus
ATATTCGGATATGTATCGATGCCTTTTAGTTTTTCCAACGATTTTTACACTATATTCCTGCCATCAAGGCCTTTTTAAATAAGTAAAAAAAAAAAAAAAAAGCATTGCTTTTGCTCTTAACTGTTGCATGTTCTGTTTTGTAATTGTGGCCACAGCTGTCACTGGGGATGAAGTCAGGAAACCCAGCTTGGGTGGACTGCCAAGGTCCTCCTCCCTTGCCAAAGCCAGTGGCAGTGTCCCTGACTTCTGAGTCCTAGTGTCTGGGTACAAACTTCCCACTTCTTTGCTGCTAGGGGCTTGCGACCTCAGGATGAGAAGCCATGGAAGGCAGAAGTGGCACAGACCAACTCCTGCTGCCAGCCAGTAACTCCAGCCACAGTCCTCTTATTTACTAGTTGCCTCCAGCCACCTCCCCATCCTGCAGCCGGAGAGCTGCTGGGAGCTGTGGACAGTCCCTCATCCTTCCTGCTTGGGCTGAGCCAGGGCAGGCAGAATGACCTCAGGGAGTGCACAGCCTGGTAGGGGAGGCTGTCTTGACCCGATAACTCTGGTGAAGTCAAAAGTGTTAAGTACAATAATCAAGCATCAGATGGAGAGGAGCCCAGCCCAGGGGAAGCACCATGGCTAGATGGAAGGCATCTTGGAGAGGGGGCTTTGGGGTGAGCCTCCAGAGACGGGGAGGATTTTGGATAGAGCTCTGGGTATTTAGGCAGTAGAGTGATGGGTCACAGATGTGTCTCAGGAAGACCACTTTGGTGGCAGATGGAAAGTGGAAGGAAGGGACAAGACCAGAGGCAGAAAGACAAGTCAAAAGAGTCTGGCAGTTGTCGGAGGCCTGGCACCCGCTAGCTGCTCATTCACTCAACACATATTTACTGAGCCCTGCCCTCCCGCTGGGGAAGACAGGCTGAGTGTCCTGACGGGGAGGCAGGGTGCCCTGGAGCACAAAGCAGGGTGAGCTCACCTAGTGCAGAAATCAGGAAAAGTCCTAGAGGCTGAGACCTGAAGAGCAAGTTAGACCTTGGTGGGGAGGGGTAGGCAGGACCGTGTCCTAGGAGCAGAAAGTAGCATGTGCAAAGGCAGGGGGTCTGCACTGAGAACCTGTGTATTCCAAGAACGAGCAAGAGTCGCTGGAGCAGAGGGAGGGTGGCTGGTGGTGACATGGAGGGGTAGGTGTGGACTCAGGGCCTCTGAGGATGGTCAGCAGGTCGTGCCCAGCTCACGGTGTGGGGCTGAAGGGGTGAGTAGGTGCAAAAGTTCAGCCTGTGTTCTGCTCGCCCAGCCATGCACACTGGGGCGGGGCTGCTTCCTTTTTCTCACTGACCCATGTGAAGGCCTCATAAGCCAGGCTGAGGTGATTTCCAGTAGGAAAGTGACAGTCACAACAGGAGGGACCCAGGGGAGAACCATGCCCAGATGTACATTTTGGAAGGATGCCCTTGCTTGCAGAGAGGAGTCAGAGGAGGGAGGAATAAACTGGAAGAGCACGTGGGAGGCCTTTGCAGTAGTTCCAGCAAGAGATGGCAGTGACTTGGGCCAGGTGGGGAGGACACCAAGGAAGTCAGCCAGTTGGACGGGGGTGTTGGCGAGTGGAGGGTCAGGGTGACCCCAGGATCTGGCTCTAATGGGCCAGCCAGGGTCCAGATTGAGGCTCATGGCTTGGAGGAACTCCGTTCTGAGTCAGATGAGTACAGATCAAAACAGTGCAGGAGCGTCTGCCAGCCACTGGGTCAGCTCCATGCCTGAGCTGGGGAAAAGGCCCTGTCCCAGCCTTCCGGACTGCGCTTCCTCCTGGAAAGAGGCTACAAACCACATGCCTGGCACACCCGCCCAAACTGTTCCTCTGCCTGCCGGCCCCACCTCCACCCAGTCAGCTTCCATTAGGGCTCTCTTCCTTCCCACATCCCGGTGGTCCCAGGGGCCACAGCTCCTCCACTCCTTCCTCCAGCCACTGCCCTGGGCCAGGCCCTCCTTTTCCTGTCCAGGATCGGGTAGGGGTGATCCCCACATTGGCCACCACCCTCGATGCAGAAACTGTGAGGGGCCGGCCCGGTGGCGCACTGCTACAGTGCGCCACTTGGGAGCGCGGCGGCGCTCCCGCCGAGGG
>NW_007726742.1:314342-317160 GCF_000696425.1 Galeopterus variegatus
GGGACCGGGGAGGGGCCGCCCGGGCAACCGGACCGACCCGCGGCGCCGCAGCCTGCAAGGCCTCCCCAGCCGTTCCTTTCACGCTCACTGTGCAGATGTGTGCAACTAGGTGGGTCGGTGCATCAAACCCTTGCACCTTCCTGCGACCTCGTTCTATAAAAGCAGAGGAGGGGGACCCCCCACCGGACACCCCCCCACCCCCACCGCCAAGCCTAAGCCAAGAGGTTGCTTCGTGTAGGTTCCACACGCCTGTCCCGGAGCCCTGGGCTGTGGGAGGTGTGGCCGAGCAGAGGACAGAGGTCGTGCTCCTGAGCCTGCTGGCTTTGCCCACGGTGCGCCCGCCCAGCCCCTGATCCGATAGGAAGGCCTTACCGAGTATTTCCTCGCAGACGCGCCCAGATGCTGTTTATGCAACCTCTCCAGAATCTCAGTGTACTGTACTTTTTAAAGTGATTTGACTCAAAGCACTCATTCTTTAATTAAACTTCATTTAGCTGCCATCTGTCTCGGTTCAAAATGACTGCGTGTTTTGCAACTCTAGATGAGAATTGTTATTGGATTTGTAAACACATTCCCCCAAAAATCACAAAACACTTTCAAAAGTAATAAATGAGGGACGTGTGGAAGGAGTGTTAGGAGCTGCATCTTAAACGTTCTAATTGCTGGGGAATGTATTCTGGTGGGTACATAATCATTTTACATAGAAACCATTGTATAAAAATCTGGTATCAATGAAAAGATCAAGATTATAGAAAATGCTGAAATTATATCTGACTGAAAACAGTAATAAAGCAATGATCGGTTCAGGGACAAAGCCAGGGCGAGGTGGGAGGCAAGAGAAGGGCTGCAGCTCTCACCTGCACCTGCTGCCCTGGGGACCCTCCCCCTCACTGCCCAGGTGCCTCCCTTAGTGCTAGGCAGGGGACAGTGATCCTGAGTCTCGAGGCAGAGGTTTCCCAACAACCCTGCGATATCTCTTTTTTTAAGGAAGCAGAGCTTTCTTTATTCATGGTAGTCTACTGACCCCCAAGGTGCAGGTCTCCTACCTCCCACCAAGCCCAGGCAGAGGAGAAAAGATAGAGCAAAATGGTAGCCCCCTTTTAAAGGCATCCATGTAGTGGCTCCATGAAAGCTGAATGCTCCTGGGGAAAATTATATTAATGATTTTCCAGTGGGGAAACTGAGGCTTGGAGGTAAGGGACTTACTTGAAGCATGAAGTCAGTGGAGGAGCTGAGCTAGAGTCTGGCATTTCCAAGACAGGCAGCTCTCAGGGCTCACCACTCCAGTGGGCAAAGTCCTGGTGATGGAGATTTTAGTATGCAGAAGTGGAAATGTGCGCAGAAGTTGAGGTGTGGATTAAAACAACACCCTGCTATGGTTTGACTATGGCTTGTCCCCATAGCTCTCAGGGCTCACCACTCCAGTGGGCAAAGTCCTGGTGATGGAGATTTTAGTATGCAGAAGTGGAAATGTGCACAGAAGTTGAGGTGTGGATTAAAACAACACCCTGCTATGGTTTGACTATGGCTTGTCCCCATCAAAACTCATGTTGAGGATCGGTCCCCAATGTTGCGGTGTTGGGAGGCAGGGCCTAATGGGAAGCATTTGGGTCCTAGGGGCTCCATCCTAGTGGGCAACGTGGTGCTGTTCTCCAGGTAGTGACTGAGAACTCATTCTCACTCTCGCTGAATTAGTTCCTGTGGGAATGGACTAGTTCCCTCAAGAGCAGGTTGTTATAAAGTGAGACTCCTCCTGGTGTTTGCCCCCCAGCACATATCCGCATCCCCTGTGGCCTTCCATCATGTTGTTGCACAGCACAGAAGCCCACACCAGAAGCGGAGCAGACACCAGGTGTCTTGCTTCTTGGAATTCCCAGCCTCCAGCATCACAAGCCAAATAAACCTCCTTTCTTTATAAATTACCCAGTCTCAGGTATTCTGTTATAACAACACAAAAAGAGAGACAGACCCCAATGACCTGAGTCTCTCTTTGTGTGATTTGGTCCCCGTCCCATGCTCCTCCGACCTCATCTCCAGGGCTGTCTCCATGGCACTGCCTTCCTGTCCTAGGAGGCTGGGAGTCCTCCCGTCATTTCCTCCAACCGGCCTACCCTCCCTTCCAACTCTGCATGGCAGCTCCTTCCTGTTTCACCTTGGCCCCTCTTCAAAGAGGCCTTCCCAGACTGTCTGGTCTAAAGAAGATACCCCCACCTTAGAATTTTTAAATTTCATCTCCTTTTTGGAGATCACTTTATTGCTACCAATTGTAATAACTTTATTTTTAGTGTCATTATTTCCTGCCTATCTCCCCTGCTTTAAGCTTTAATGATGGTAGGGACCGTGTCCACCTGGCTCACCATTATATCCTGGTACTGACCACAGAGCCAGGGACAGAGAAGGTACTCACTAACAGTGAGCCAAAGGATGAGTGAGCTACTGCAGCAGTCTCCAAAGGGAGCAGAAAATGAGTGATCCCTTAACCCTTTGAATCCTCCTCCTACCATGATTCCAGTAACCTTGTTCCCCCAACCCCACCCTCACCATCCATCTACAGGGGGACACCATGACCGGCGCCTCTGCCTGTTCCTCCACCATTAAAGCTTGCTTTCTGTATTTCTGGTCATGTGTTTGGGCTCCAAACACTGTATATTTCAACATCAATGTCCCTGAAACAGCTCATCTGACAGGCAGGCAATGGGGCCCTGGGATAAGCATGAGGCACCCGAAGAGGCAGAGGGTGCCGTTACAAGAGGTAGCACTTGGGGCCGGCCCGGTGGCGCACTGGATAGTGCGCTGCTTGGGAAGCGCGGTGGCGCTC
>NW_007726742.1:317662-346499 GCF_000696425.1 Galeopterus variegatus
CGCTCACTGGCTGAGCGAGGCGCGGGAGCAACGCCGAGGGTTGCAATCCCGTTGCCGGTCCCGGTCCGGTCCGGGGGCGACACTGAGGGTTGCGATCCGTTGCCGGACACGGAAAAAGACAAAAAAAAAAAAAAAACAAGAGGTAGCACTTGCACCTCACCCATGCTTTTGCAGAAAATAGTAAAAATAACTACTAAATAACAACTTTGTACTAAATGCTCACAATTTCTCAGCCATTATGCAAGAGCTTTAGTGTGCACTGTTAATCCTCACGACCCTGCAAATATTACTTCTTTATTTCACAGATGAGGAATCTGAGGTTCAGAAAGATTGAGGCTATTCCAGGGTTACACAACTGGGAAAGATCAAGCACCAAACCCAGATCAGAGCAAGATCTGCCTGACACAAAGACTCAGGACCACCAAGCACTGCCCCAGAGTGGATCTGTCACACAGCAGCCGTGACCAGGGGCTGGAAAAGCAACTTGGGGCTGGGGGGAGCTTCTCTTCTGGTTTCACCCTATCATATTTGAAAGACAATAATAAATTGAAAAGTGAAAAATAAATGGTACCAACTAGGTCAGATTTGCTCAGACCAGACCTCTGAGTCCACAGGAAAGGGACATCCCCGTGGGCCACAGCCAGAAGGACTAGAGGCATGTGCACACACGCACGTGCACACACTCAGATTTTTAAAAACTATTAATTAGAAGTGTTTCCACAATCCCAATAATAGCACAGTGCTTGGCTCACAGATGTTAAGAAACTGGCGTCTGAAAAAGAAAATGAAGCAGTGGGAAGACAAACGTGCCCAGCCCCTGCTTAAGCACAGCCCTGCAGCCCTCCTGTCACCAGAGGAAATCCACAGGCCTCACTCTGGCCACCAAGGCCCGGCCCCAACAGCTCACTCCTGTGTCTCTGTTGGGAAAATAGAATAATTTATGAGGCCCCCCCTCACCTTAGGTCAGGTTGGGGGTGGTGCAGCACATTTTTTGTAAACAAGTTGTGTGTGGGTGGACTTAGTGCACATGCGCAGCATTGCTACCTGGCTGGCTCACCTTAGGTCAGGTTGGGGGTGGTGCAGCACATTCTTTGTAAACAAGTTGTGTGTGGGTGGACTTAGTGCACATGCGCAGCATTGCTACCTGGCTGGCATTTTACTGCCTCAGACATCTGCCCCACATGGCCATGCTCTTGAACCTACAGCTCCAAGGAATTTTTGCCAGTTACCTAGCTCATAGACCTGCATGTGAGGGGTCTGGTGACCCAGAATGGCATGTGAGGGGTCTGGTGACTCAGCCTGTCGTGTGAAGGGTTTGTGACCCAGTCTAGACAACGGGCTTGAGGGGTTTGTGAGCTCCAGACCCAGCCCTAGCTGAACAGTCTCCCAGCCGAACCAGGCCCCTGCGGCTCTCAGAACATTCTAGAGCCTTTCACACCTCTGGGGCTCTGCCCAGGCCTATTGCCTGGCTGGCATTTCCCTTTCCTTTGCCTGACAAGGTCTGCCCCTGTTTTAAGGTCCACCTGAAACGTCTTCTCTTTTGTGCAGCCTCCTCAAGTGGCCCAGGCCCTGCAGGTGCTCTTAGAGCCCTTAGCACAATGTGTTATTGTCCCCTACGAAAGCAGCTTACTGAATGCCAGGCCTGAAACAAGCTCATAATATTCTCCTAAATACTGCCCAGCAAAAAGAATGTTCTTTTCTTCTCTGTAGAAAAAAGCCTTCCAGGCTTCCTGCTATGATGTCTTTGAGATGCTGGCCTTACTCGCTTGGGAAGCCTCCTTTTTCTTTGATCTCTGACGCTTTGTGCTCCCCAAGAGCACCCTGCACGTGCCTGCATCTGGTTCTGCTCCTTTGCTCCTTCCTTCTCCTTTCTCTCTTTTCTTCACTGCTGCCCACATCTCCTAGAAGAGGAGACACTCATGGGGCTGGAGCCATGGGCTGGGGCCGGGCAGAGCCCCGTGGAGATAGGTGGAAGTCTAGGCCCACATACCCATCTCCCCATCGCCTGTGGGGTTTCCTCCTCTCCACAGCTGTGCAAATCCTCATGGCCTCTGCACCTGGTTCCCTGGCTCCAAACGAAGAGTGGATTGAAGTGAATCAGGAACAGGGGAAGGGCTGCCAAGGCAGGGGAATTACCTGTTGTGTCTTCAGTAAACTTGTTGAGTTTACTGGTGCTATGGTCTGAGTGTTTGTGTCCCCCCAAATTCACATGTTGTAACTTAATCCCTAACGCAATAGTATTAGGATGTGGGGCCTTCAGGAAGTGATTAGGTCATGAGGGTGGAGCTCTCATGAATGCATTAGTGCCCTTATAAAAGAGGCCAAAGGTAGAGCTCAGTCCACCATGTGAGGACGCAACAAGAAGGAGCCATCTGTAAGGAAAAGATTCTCACCAGACACCAAATCTGCCGGTGCCTTGATCTTGGACTTCCCAGCCTCCAGAACTATGAGAAATAGATGGTTGTTTATAAGCCACCCAGTCTAAGGTGTTTTTGTTATAGCAGCAGGGCCAGGAGGTGGAAGTGACCATGCCACGGGGTCTCCCCAAGAGACCATAAGCCCATTGGCAAGACAATTCATCAGCGTATTTCATCATTAAATAGGTATTTACGGAGCAACTTCTCTCTGCCTAGCGCTGTTCCAAGATGCCAGCCCTCCTGCCCCTCATGGTCTAGCTGGGGCGATAGACAACAAGCCATTAAACAGGTAACTACCAATTAAGATCAGGGCTGGGAAAGAAAGGAATGAGGGATAGTGACCAAGGGCGGGGTCTGCCAGGGAAGCCCCTCTGCAGAGACAATGTTGAAGTTGAGTCCTGAAGTCAGTAGAAGTCAGCCAGGCAAAGAGCCAGAGGGAGAGCCGGGGGTTGCTGTGCGGGTCCCTGAGTTAGGAGGAGTTGGGTGGAGGTGGGCTTCT
The DNA here is from genome assembly GCF_000696425.1 of Galeopterus variegatus. Taxonomy (NCBI): domain Eukaryota; kingdom Metazoa; phylum Chordata; class Mammalia; order Dermoptera; family Cynocephalidae; genus Galeopterus; species Galeopterus variegatus. The sequence continues at coordinate 320,579 of NW_007726742.1, forward strand.
TTCTGCTGAGGGGGTGTGTGGCAGACAAAGGGGAGAGAGAGCACCATGAGGCTGGAGAGGCGTGGGAGGCGAGGCCAGGAGAGCCCCCTGCAGTCAGATTCCACTTGGAGCGCCCCAGGAGGCCCCCAAAGAGTTGTAGTCAAGGGAGTGACGACCCAATTTATGTTTTTTAAAAAACTCACTCTGGCTGCTGTGTGGAGAATATGTGAAGCACTACTACTCAACAATAACAACAAGAACACAATCCAATTGAAAAATGGGCAAAGGACTCGAATTGCCATTTCTCCAGAGAAGATACACAAATGGCCAACAAGCACATAAAACGATGCTCAATGCCACTAACCATCAGGGAAATGCAAGTCAAAGCCACAATGAGCTATCACACCTACCAGGACGGCTGTTCAAAAAAGTGGAAGATAAGTGTTGGCGAGGATGTGGGATAACCAGAAGTCTCCTGCTTTGCTTGTGGGAATGTACAATGTGGCAGCTCCTCTGGAAAACGGTCTGGCAGTTCCTCAAAAAGGTAAACAAGGAATTACCATGTGACCCAGCAATTCCACTCCTGGGTATAGACTCCAAAGAACTGAAAGCAGGGGCTTGAACAGATACTTGTGTGTTGCTCTTCATAGCAGCATTATTCACAATAGCCAAAAGGAGAAAACAACCCAAATGTCCATTGGTGGATAAATGGATAAATAGAATGCAGAATATACATACAATGGGATATTATTTATGGACTTTCAGCAATAAAAAGGAATGAAGTTCTTTTTTTTTTTTCCGTTTTGTCTTTTTTCGTGACCAGCAATGGATCGCAACCCTCAGTGTCGTGCCTGTACCGGACCAGGACCGGCAACGGGATCGCAACCCTCGGTGTTGCGCCCGCACCTCGCTCAGCCAGTGAGCGGCCAGTCTGTATGTGGGATCCGAACCCTTGGCGGGAGCGCCGCCGCGCTCCCAAGCAGCACACTATAGCAGTGCGCCACCGGGCCGGCCAGGAATGAAGTTCTGATCCAAAACATTATAATGAGTGAAAGAAGCCAGATGAGAAAGGACAAATACTATATGATTCCACTTGTTTAAGGTATCTAGAATAGGGAAATTTGTAGAGACAGAAAGTAGAACAGAAGCCACCAGGGGCTGAAGAGTTTCTGTTTGGGATGATGAAAAGGTTTTGAAAATACATAATGGTGATGATTACACAATAATGCCACTGAATTTTACACTTGAATGGTTAAAATGGTAAACATTATGTTATATATATTTTACTACAATAATTAAAAAAAAGTGGCCTCTGGACTACCCCCTGGTCATCAAAATCAAATTCCCTCTTTCCATTTTCCCCACCATCCATCCCTACTGGAAAAGGTGAGCAGAATTGACCATCCCATCCTCAGCCTGCCATTCAAAGACTCCCACCACAGTCTGGTCACTGGCTCATCCAGGGAGTCCACAGCCCCTGGATACTTGTTGATGGATGTCTGGGAGACCCAGGCTTGCCTCAGCCAGACCCAGCTGGCCCACGGGGAAAGCAAATCCCTCCAAAACACCTGCCTGCTCACCCAGTTCACTTTGGCTATTTGGGGCTGAAGTAGACAGGTGGCTGCATGGAGGGCTTTTTTGGGCGATGATGGCAGTGCTACTGTTAGATACTATGAGAAGTGCCATCTCGGCCAATGCCACCTCTGGCAGTCCCTGCAGATCCCTGAGCAGTGGCTGTCATGGGGAACAGGGCAGGTGCAGGGCCAGGTGGGGACTGAATAGCTCTCTGTCTGGAGGAGGAAGCTGAAACTCTATCTCCCTGGGCCGTGGGGATCTGTTTACATGTCTGTATCCTCCACATGTCCACTGCTAGCCAGCTGCTCAGGGGCCCAGGAGTCTCACTCTTCTCCTGGGGCCTGGGCCTGGCACACAAAGTGGGTGCCAGGAACCAGGGCAATGAATGGACCGGTGCTTGAGGTCAAAGATGCCAGAGCCTGTGGATCTTTAGTGAGGAGGCACCCAGGAGCCCAGGGAGGCCCAGCCACTGCCTAGGGTGACTGCATAGGAGCTGGTGGCTGAGTCAACACTGGCACTTGGGCGTCCCCTCCCAGTCCATGGGAGAAGGCCCCTCAACTGTTCAATCACCCAGCATGCTGTCTTTAGCGGGTATTTTGTTCTTTTCTTTTGTTCTCTCTCCTCCTCCCTCTTTTTCCTTTCTGGGAAATCTGATTAGAACTTTGAAAGCCGAGCCATCTTAGGATCAGGTTGCTGGATTTAGCAAATAAAAACAGAGAGTGCTCAGTTAAATTTGAATTTCAGATAAACAACAAATAATTCTTTAGTATAAGCATGTTACGTGCAATGTGTGGAATATAACTTACACTAAAAAAATTATTTGTTGTTCATCTGAAATTTTCATGTAGCTGGGCTTCCTGTATTTTATCTGGCAACCCTACCTTGGGAGCCAAGACTCTGCTATCAATTTCACTTGGTCCCTGTGCAAAAGCTGCAAAGAGCTGGCCTCCAAAGCGGGAGGGATGAGAGGGAATCATGGCAGCCGACCCAGTTTCGGGATGGCTGCTTCCCTCTACAGGCTCCCCCAGACCTTAGCTGGGCCCCCCAAGAAGCCAAACTCCCTTTCACCTGTGCCATTTCTTCTGGAATCACTCACAGCAGCTGTCTGCCTGGTCCCAGACTGTCTGAGTTCCCCAAAGCAGAAGCAATCCAGGCACCTGCTGTAAGATGTGGAGAGTGAAATGAGGAAGCTGCTCAGACAGCCAGAGAAGACAGGAAGCCCCTGGCTGCCTTGAGAGAGGAAATAGGAACAGGAGGCTGCGGTGTGGGAGGGTCCAGGACAGCAGCACTGCCACCCCTGCCCCCACCATGCAGGGGCCCAGCACAGGGTAGATGCCACGAAGGCTCTGGGAAGCTAAGAGCCCTGGACAGGAAGATCTGGCTCACGTGCACAGTCTGCAGCACCACCTTGTGACTTGGCTAGAGTCCGGCTCCTGTGTGCCCCAGCCCTGCTGAGCAGCATGCAAAGTACCCAGAGCAGAGGGGGTTATCTGAGCCCTAATCCCGAGAGCAAGGACCCACGTCTGGGGAGCCTGGGCCACAGCTGTCCTTCCTCTGGCTTCGCTGGCCTAGGCTGCAGGACAGGCCCCTGCTTTGCATACCCTTGCCCTGAACAAGGCCCTGCATCCCCAGCTTCCCGTGGCCACTTCCCTTCTCTGCCAGGCTGCACCTGCCTCCCTGAGTCCCAGGTCCCTGGGGGTGCTCTGATAGTCTCCTGGATGCCTGCCGTGTTAGGCTGGTGGGGCCGGGGCCTGACTCTCCACTCCTAAGCTTGTGGAGCAGCTCTGAAGCTGGTGATGTGGGCTCTAACTGCAGAGCTCTACTGAATCTTCCTCCATGGCCTCAGCCTCCCCAGGCCCACACTCTGCACAGTGCCCTCCTGGTCATGGAGCATAGCTCGCCTCAGCCTAAGCTGGCCAAGTGACAGCAGGTAACACCGGAACACTGTAGCACCCTTTTTATTTCTTCCTCTCTTCTTTAAAAGTTTTTGGACATTAATATATTTTATCACAACATTAGTACATGTTTGATGTAGCAGTGTAAATCCCATAAAGATAAAAACTTCATAATCTCTCCATTGCCTCTAATCTTATCCCTTGATATTGACTATCAGTGTCAATGGTGAGACATGTACCCTTCAACCTCTTTATGATCACATAGCTAATCACACATGTACACACGCCTAATTTTTCTCCCTTTTCTCCTCTACCTGAAAACGGAGCATACATTAATCAGTCAGGATTGCATTCGGCACTGACAAATGGTGGCTTAAAGAAGAAATGAGTTTCGTTTTTCCCAGGTGACAAGAAGCTGGGCCAAATGGCACAGGCTGTTGCAGCTGCCAAAGCACATACTCCATCTCTTTATCATTCCCTGTCTCTGGAGTGAGACTTTGGTCCCCATGGTCATGGACGGCTTCTGCCCTCTAGGCACTGAGTTCACGTTCCAAGCAGGAAGAAGAGAGAAGGCAGAAGGTAACAGGCACATACGTGACTCTGATTCAGAGCATAACACGTGCTACTAGAAAATCATAGTCACAATGGTTTGAATGTCCCCTCCAAAACTCATTTTGGAACTTAATCCTCAATGTGGCATTTCAGAGGGCTCTGCCCTCATGAATGGATTAATGCAGTCATGGATTAACAGGTTAATGGATTGATGGGTTGTCATTGGGAGTGGAACTGGTGGCTTTACCAGAGAGGAAGAGAGACCTGAGCTAGCACATGAGTACACTCAGCCCCTTTGCCATGAGATGCCCTGCACTGTCTTGGGACCCTGCCAAGTCCCCACCAGCAAGAAGGCCCTCACCAGATGCACCCCCTTGATTTTGGACTTCCCAACCTCCAGAACTGTAAGAAATAAATTCCTTCCCTTCATAAATAAATTCCTTCTTTTCAGTCTCAGGTATTTTGTTATAAGCAACAGAAAATGGATTAACACAACAGTTTTCCCTGAAGTTCTTCCCAGTAGATTCCCACTTCTATCTTGTCAACCAGAAATATGTCATGTGGTCACATCTAGCTGCAAGGGAACCTGAGCAGTCAAGATTTATTTTTTTAATCTGGATACATGGCCAGTGGATAAGGAAGAAAGGGGGACAGATACTGGGTTCGCTCATCAGCAATGCCTGCCACAGACACCATACACGTTCCTCTGCTACCCAGTTTTCCTCCTCACTTAATGTCATGATTCCTTCCAGATAAACACATGCAGATCTAACTTAGTCCTATCAAAAGCTGCGCAATAGTCCCACAGAATGGTACCACCATAATTTGCATTATACCCAATATTTTTCTAAGACAAAAAAGTGGCAGGAAACATCCTTGTAGACACCTCCTTTTGTGCTGGTACTACTGTTTCTGAAGGTCGGGTTTCTCCAAAGTGGGTTACAAGTGAAAGAGTGGTGTGTTACTTATCTGTTGCTGTGAAACAATCACCCTGAAACTTAGTTTAAAGTAACACATATTTAAGGAGCCAGCCCGTGGCTCACTTGGGAGAGTGTAGTGCTGATAACACCAAGGCCACGGATTTGGATCCCTATATAGGGATGGCCGGTTTGCTCACTTGGGAGAGCATGGTGCTGACAACACCACGTTAAGGGTTGAGATCCCCTTACTGGTCATCTTTAAAAAAAAAAAAAAAGTAACACATATTTAGTACCTAATATAGATTCTGAGGGTCAGGAATCCAGAATCAGCTTGATGGCTGGTTCTGAGTCAGAGTCTCCTAGAGTCCAGCTGTCAGGGGGGCTGCTTTCATCTGAAGGCTTGGCTGGGGCTGGAGAATCAGCTTCCAAGTGAGCTTGTGTGGCTGTTGGCAGACCCCAGTTTCTTAATGGCTGTTGGCAGACCCCAGTTTCTTAATGGCTGTTGGCTAGAGGCTTCAGTTTCCCACCACGTGGGCTTCCCTATAGGACTGCACAAAATGTGGCAACATGCTTCCCCCAAAAAGGGCAAATCCAGAGAGAAAGTGAGCACCCAAGACAAAAAGCACAGGCTTTTTTTTTTTTTTTTTATGCAATCTGAATTTTATTTATTTATTTATTTTTGTGGCTGGCCAGTATGGGGATCCAAACCTGTGACATTGGTGTTATTAGGCTGGGTCCTAGGGCCAGCCCGGTGGCGCACTAGGTTGAGTGCGGTGCTTGGGAGCACGGCGGCGCTCCCGCCGAGGGTTCGGATCCCATATAGAGACCGGTCTGCTCACTGGCTGAGCGCGGTGCGGGCGCGACACCGAGGGTTGCGATCCCGTTACCGGTCACGAAAAAAGACAAAAAGGAAAAAAAAATTATTTTAATAAATAAATGCCATGTAATATTCCAAGGAGATATACCATAATTTACTTTGTAGAATAGCTTTATTGAGATACAGCTCACAAACCATACAATTCACCCATTTAAACTGTATAATTCAATGGTTTTCAGAATATTCATAGAGTTGTGCAACCATCACCATAACCAATTTTAGAACATTTTCATCACCTCAGAAAGAAAGCCCGTACCCATTAGCTGTCATACTCATACCTCATTTTCCCACAACCCCCGCAGCCCTGGGCAACCACTAATTCACTCTCCGTCTCAATGGATCTGCCTGTTCTGGGCTTTTCATATAAGTAGCATCATACAATATGTGGTCCTTTGTGACTGGCTTCTTTAACTTAGCATAATGTTTTCAAGCTTCATCCATATAGCAGCATGTATCAGTATTTTGTTTCTTTTAATTGATGAGCTATACTACATTTTGTTTCTCTCTTAGCCAGTTGATGGACTTTTGGGTTTTTTTCACTTTTTGGCTATTTGGAGTATGCCACTATGAACATTTGTGCACTAGTTACCGTGTGGACATATGTTTCCATTTCTCTTGAGTAGGTACCTGAGAGAGGAATTGCTGGATCATATGGTAACTCTTTGTTTGACTGTCTGGGGAACTGCCCAGACTGTTTTCCAAAGCAGCTGCACCAATTTACATTCCCACTATCATTGTGTAAGGTTCCAATGTTATCACATCATTGCCAACACTTGTGTCTAAAATACATAAAGAACACTTATAACTAGATGAGTTATAGGAGTTATAACATAGGAGTTATAGGAGTTCTTTATACATTCTAGACGCAAGTCCTTTATCAGATACATTATTTGTAAAAATGTTCTCCTATTCTGAGGGGTCTCTTTTTATTTTCTTGATAGTGTGTTTTGAAGCGTGAAATTTTAAAATTTTAATTATGTTCAATTTAACTATTTTTTTCTTTTGTTGATTATGCTTTAGTTGTCATATCTAAAAAAAAAAATTGTCTAATCCAAAATTACAAAGATTTACTCCTATGTTTTCTTCTGAGACTGTATAGTTTTATCTCTGATGTTTAGGTCTATGTCCCATTTTTAGTTAATTCTTTGAATGGTGTGAGGAATTTCATTCTTAATGTCTAATCCAAAATTACAAAGATTTACTCCTATGTTTTCTTCTGAGACTGTATAGTTTTATCTCTAATGTTTAGGTCTATGTCCCATTTTTAGTTAATTCTTTGAATGGTGTGAGGAATTTCATTCTTTTTCATATGTACACAGTCATTTGTCACTTAAAGGTGAGAATGCATTCTGAGAAATGCATCATTAGGTGATTTCATCATTATGAGACCATCACTGAGAGCACTTATATAAACCTAGGTGTGCAGCAGGAGGTACAGCCTATTGCTTCTAGGCTACAAACCTATCCAGCATGTTAGTGTTCTGAATACTGTAGGCAATTATAAAACAATGGTATGTATTTGTGTGTCTAAACATGTCTAAGGGGCCGGCCCCGTGGCTCATTCGAGAGTGCGGACCTGGGAGCACCAAGGCCATGGGTTCAGATCCTATATAGGGATGGCCCGTGCGCTCACTGGCTGAGCGTGGTGCAGGCAACACCATGCCAAGGGTTACGATCCCCTTACCGGTTAGAAAAAAACAAAAAACAAACAAAAAAACCCAAACATGTCTAAATATAGAAAATGTACAGTAAAACTATAGTATTAGAGGTTCAAAATGGGGCTGGCTAGTTAGCTTAGTCGTTTGGAGCAAGGTGTTGTAACACCAAGGTCAAGGGATTCCCGTACCAGCCAACCACCAAAAATAAATAAATAAAGATAAGATAAAAAATGGGACACCTGCACAGGCACTTCCCATGAATGGAGCTTGCAGAACTAGAAATTGCTCTGGGTGCGTCATGAGTGAGTGGTGAGTGAAGGCGAAGGCCATGGACATTATTGTATGATACTGTAGACTTTATAAGCACTGTACACTTAGATTACACTAAGTTTATTTTTAAATTTTAGTAATTGTGTTACTACGTTATGATGGCTATAATGTCACTAGGTGATAGACACTTTTCAGCTCCATTATAACCTTATGGGACTAAGGTCATTGTTGGCCAAAATGTCATTATATGGTGCATGACTGTGTGCAATTGTTCCAGCTTCATCTGTTGAAAAGACTTTTCCCCCCCCTTTTTTTTTTTTGGCGGCTGGCCGGTGTGGGGATTTCCCCACTGAATTATCTTGGCACTTTTGTCAAAGATCAATTGACCATAAAAGTGAGAGTTTGTTTTTGGACTCTCAATTTTATTCCACTGATCTTTATGTCTTTATTCTGGTACTGCACTCATGTGATTACCGTAACTTTGCAGTAGGTTTGAAATCGGGAAGTAGTGAGATCTCCAACTTTGTTCTTTTCCAAGATGGTTTTGGCTATTCTGTGTCCTTTACATTTCTGTATGAATCTTAGGTTCAGCCTCTCAATTTCTGGAAAAAAAGGCCAATTAGGATTTTGATTGGGATTGCTCTGAACCTGTAGATCAATTTGGGGAGTATTGCCATCTTAACAATATTAAGTCTTCCAATCCATGAACATGGGATGTCCTTATATTTATTAATGTTTTCCTTAAGTTCTTTAATGATGTTTTGTACTTTTCAGGGCACAAGGCTTACACTTCTTTTAAAAAATCTATTCCTGGGCTGGCCAATTACCTCAGCTGGTTAGAGCACAGTGTTATCACACCAATGTTAAGTGTTTGAATCTTTCACTGGCCAGCTGCCCCTTCCCCCCGCCAAAAAAAATTATCCCTAAATATTTTATTCTTTTTTATGCTAAGCAGATTTTTTCTTCATTTCATTTTTGAATTACAATACAACTGACTTTTGTATATGGATCTTGTATCCTGCAAGTTTGTTGAGTCATTTATTAGTGCTGATAGTTTTGTGAGTTTTTTAAAAAATGGATTCCCTAAGATTTGTATATATGTGATCATGCCAACCACAAATAGGTGTAATAGAGTTCTTTCTTTTCATCCTAGATTCCTTTTATTTCTTCTTCTTGCCTACTTGCCCTGGCTAGAACCTCCAGTATAACGTGGAACAGCAATGGTGAAAACGGACATCCTGGTCTTGTTCCTGATCTTGGGAAAGCGTTCAGTCTATAACCATTAAGTACAATGTTAGCTGTGGGGGGTTTTTTTGTAGGTACCCTTTATCAGGCTGGGAAACCATAACTTATACTTAATGGTAATTTTTATATAAGGCCATTGGCACTCATCTTTGGCCATGAGTTACCAGATTAAGCCATGAAGAATACTAGTTATCATCATCATCGTTGTCATGGTCATCTACTTAACCATCCTCCCCTACTGTGGAAGATTTAGTTATTTCCTCTATTTGACTATTATCAATAACCCAGTGATGAACACCTGCACTGATCACCATGCCCTTTTAAAACTAAGTAGTAGCCCCCAAATCTGAAATACTAGAACACATCGGCTTCAACTTCACTTGTGAAGCTTAAGAGTGTGGCAGTTTTACCACAGCTCCAGCAGTAAAATCTTTAAATCTTCTCCATAACTGTGTGACTTGAATTGTGTCCCCCCAAAAAGATACATAGAAATCCTAACACCCTGTACCTCAGAATGTGATGTTATTTGTAAAAAGTGTCTTCCTTGAGGTAATCAAGTTAAAATGAAAGGGGTTCGATCACTGTACTGGCCAGCAAAAAAAAAAAAAAAAGTTAAAATGATGTCAGTAGGGTGAATCCCTAATCCAGTATGACTGGTGACTTTATAAAAAGGGGAAATTTGGACACAGAGACAGACATGCAGTGAGTGAAGACTAGGCAGGGAGACCCAGGGAGAAGGCCACGTGAAGGAGTGACACACCCACAAGCCAGTGAATGCCTGAGATTGCCACAAACCACAAGAAGCCAGGCATGGAAGGATGACCCTGCACAGCCCTCAGAGGGAACCAACCTGCTGACACTTTGATTCTGGTTTTTGGGCTTTTTGGGGTGTTTTTTTTTTTTTTTGGTGGCTGGCCAGGAAAGGGTGTTATCAGCACCACACTCTACCACAATCCTGACACTTGGATTTTGAACTTCTGGCCTCCAGACCTGTGAGACAATACATTTCTGATATTGTAGTTCACCTAGCTGATGGTACTTTGTCACAACAGCCCTAGGAAACTAACACAGTGACTAAGGCAGAGGGGAGAATAGAGACGTCGGGAGGTGACTCGAGTCTGTGAAAGAAAACCTTATTCCACATGCAGGGCTTCTGACACGGATGGGTCACCGCCAGGTGCAAGCCGCCGTTCTGTTCCGGGCTGTGGGTTAGCTGTTGTCAATACGGTATGCCTGAGGCTGCTGAGAGCCTGGCACCTCCTAAGCCTGGCCGAATGTGCTCATGTGGGGACTGGACTTGGCTCATGGAGCTGGAACATGCCAGAGCGGCGGTGCTGCAGCAGGCTGAGAGTGATGGCCCCAGCACACACACACGCAAGCATTGCCACGCCAAGATCATTCTTGTGAAAATATTTGTGCAGCAAGTACGTTTTAAAATATCTCATTCATAATGGAGCACGACTTGACACAGTTTGTTAGGCACCAGGGAATTGGAGATGAATAAGCCCAGTCTGGTGGGAGAGCCAGGCCCGCGCGTGGATAACTACAGTCTGGGAAATAGCAGTGTGGGCTCACCCTTAGGCAGTGCCTCTCTGGGCCAGGCATTGCTCCAAGCACTTGCTGAATATCAACTCTTTTAATGCTCACAACAACCCTTGGAGGTGATTCTATTATTGTCTATTATTTCTCTTTTGCAGCAGAGAAAACTTGCCCAAGGTTACTCAGCTAGTAACTGGCAGAGTCAGGATTTGAGTCTGCAGTCAGAGCTCTTGCTATCAAGCTACAGAGTCCCTCTTCAAAACTATTACAGCAGAACGAATAAAGTGCTATAGCAGTAAATACGGTCACAATAAACATGACCCTAGCAGTGAGTACAAAGTCCTGCGGGGACAAAGAAGGGGATGCAGCCCACTCTTCCTGGATGGGTTGAAGGACATTTGCATGGAGGAGCCCATTTATTAGCTGAGCCTGGAAAACAGAATGCTCCTGAACCCAGACATGGGAAGGTCATTCCAGGTCCGTGCAAAAGCAAACGGGTGTGGATACTGTGTTTGGCAAGCGTGGGTCTGTCTGTTATAGATTTCTTGAAATAACAGGGATGAAGTTCTACGGCGAACATTTTTCTTAATCGTTAGGTCCACTTTGCTAATTTCAATTACAACTGAAATATTTATTTATTTATTTATTTTTCCTTTTTGTCTTTTTTCGTGTCCGGCAATGGATCGCAACCCTCAGTGTCGTGCCTGTACCGGACCGGGACCGGCAACGGGATCGCAACCCTCAGTGTTGTGCCCGCACCTCACTCAGCCAGTGAGCGGGAACCGGTCTGTATGTGGGATCCGAACCATCGGCGGGAGCAGATATTGCCGCGCTCCCAAGTGGCGCACTGTAGCAGTGCGCCAGGGCCGGCCGGAAATATTTATTTATTGAAGCAAGAAATATTGGGCTGGCCATTTAGCTCACTTGGGAGAGCGCGGTGTTGGTAACACTAAGGGCACAGGTTTGGGTCCCCATACTGACCAGCTGCCAAACAATAAATAAATAAGTAATATTATTTCTTGATTTCTTGACACATTGTTCCTATGATATTCTAACCATTTTCAAACTGACCCACAGCAATATAAAACTGTGGTTTGCAGGCCACAGATTCGCAGGGGTTTCGCTCTGGGGGAACACCACACAGGGACGGTGACTGACGAAGACCCAAAAGACAGCAAACTCAGATTCTTGCCTAACCTGGAGGTTTATAAGGATTTTCCATGAGGTGGCAGCAGTTCTTCAAGCAATCGTGGAAGATGATCTTGCTTGAGATTTTTTTAAAAAATTTTTTTCCACTAAAGGGACATCTTTCATCTACTTGAACTTTGCCTGTCGTTAAGTAAAATCTGTGATTTAAACATACTGAAACTGTTTTCAGATGTCGCTATTTTCTTGACAGTATTTTCTACCAATTAATGCCAACCGAGGTTCTTCTATCTTTCAAGGTCATTTCCAAAGGGTCTAATGAAAGATGCAAAATTCAATTCCCACCACAGCTACTAGGAGACAGTATTTAATTTTAGCCCTGCCAAATAAAGGCAAGCAAGCGGTAAGTGACTTTGGCATCTGGAAGTGTTTCATGCTTCGAGAGCAATCGCGTGTGTCCCTTACTCTCCATTCTCAGGCTGGCTGCCCTGTTAATTTCTATTTTCTCAGGAATGACACTGATCTCAATTTACACTCTAAGGAAAAGAATAAGAAAATAATCAAGCTAACTGAATTGCAGCAGGGAACAAAATGTAGAATGGACAGGCCCTTGCAGAAGAGAATTGTTTCGGGCCAGAAACAAAGGGGCAGATGGATTAGGCAAGGCTGAGTCCGGGCTCTGCTTCTTACCAGCTGGGCCCCTCACCTGATCTCTCTAAGCCGGTTTTTTCAACCATAAACATTATGACAACAATACCTACTCACAGGATTGTGGCATTCAAAGGGGAGAATATCCAGGAAAACACTGGAGAATATCCATGAAAACTCTTCTGTGCCGCACACCTCAGTTGTAGTTATATTAGATATTTATCAAGTCACCAAAATATTTTTACCCACCAGCTTTTTTTCTCCCTTTGCTTGTCTCCCATACAAGAGAGACAAAGGAAACAAAAATCAAAGTCATCACCCCCTTCTCAGTCAGTTCCTCGCTGGTCCTCTCCCTGGCTGCAGAGCAGAATCACCAGGGAGCCCTCGCCCCACCCTAGGGCAACAGTCACCACTTCAGAAACCCTCTGAATGTCCTTGAAGGGACTCTGCCATGGCCTCAGTGGTCACATGGTTTCCTGGCTGACACCGCCAGCCAAGAAACCAGAGCTTCTGCTTAAATGACTGTTAAACAGCTGCTTCAGATTCAACCTAGCAAATCCCTGAGGGTGAAGCCAGGCTTGACCTCACGGAGTTAAATAGGCATACTTTCATTATGGTCTTACAGCAGCATTTTAACTACCATCTTTACAGAATTATTCAACATTGAAAGTGGTTATGTGTGACCCATAATTTTAGAGATCTTTAATTTACTATAATTATAAGGACGCTCCTGAAATTAATGTCCAAATAACCGAAGGCACTAGATGACTACTCAAGTAGATTATTTCAACATTTTTCTCCTTTCCTCCTCTGTGTCTCTTCTCCAAAATCCAAAATGATGATTAAATTCAGTTTTGGGATTTTTTCTTGTTTTTTTTGTTTTTGTTTTTTACTAATTTAAGTACTTTATTTGTTGCAACTGAGCTGATGAAACCTCTATAATGAAAATATTAGTGATTTTTGGTCCATTTTAAGTCAAAGGCATTCATTGATAAGGAATCTTCAAATGAAAATATTCCAGAAAATTTTCTCCATGTCATCTGATCAAGAATAATTTTCTCTAATATTATTGCCTTTCTTTGCAAGATTATCTGCATACATTTAAACTGAACTCGTAATTTTTCATAATAAGCCCTAAATTAAAACAAACTATTCTGTGTTAAAGCTCAATTTCCATACCACTTTCCTTTCCAGGAATAAAGAAATAAGGCCTTGTTGTAAAATATGGTACTGATGTTTCTTGGTTAAAAATAAACGTGCATGAAACTTTCCCCCAAAACAGAGGAGCCCTGTCCTGTGCAGCCTTGGAAACCAAGAGGAGGGGCAGCCAACAGTAGCAGAACTCAGGCTGCTGGGGGCCAAGTATGTCCCTCTTAGGGGCCACACATCCATTGGCCCATCTCAGTTTGTCCCAAGGCCACAATGCATTCCTTAAGACAACCATATCTACGGCCCATCCTAACTTATGATTTGAACTCTGTGCCTGCAACATCCTTTTTTGTTTTTTTTTCTTTTTTCTTCTGCAACGTTCTTATATTTGACAACTATCCCTATACACAAAGACATCCACTATTAGGTCTCACAAGGTCACAAAATAGTCATGACCTTTTGTAGGCCAAGCAACTAAAAAAATTTTTTTCTTTTGCATTTAATTCATTATGTTTATTTTTAATTTTTTTTTAATTTTTTAATTTTATGTTATTTTTTATTGTAACATAGTTGATTAAAATTATTTTTGTTTGTTTGTTTGGTGGTGGCTGGCCAGTAAGGGGATCCGAACCCTTAGACCTCGATGTGATAAGGTGGTGCTCTAACCAACTGAACTAACTGTCCAGCCCCCCGAGAATTGTTTTTTAATTGTGGTAAAATACACATAACATAAAATTTACCATCTTAACCATTTCAAAGAATATAGTTCAGTAGCGTTAAGTACATTTGCATTGTTGTGCAACCTATCTCCAGAACTCTTTTCATCTTGCAAAACTGAAATTCTATACCCACTCAACAATAACTCCCTTTTTCCGTCTCCTCATCCCTGGCAACCACCATTCTAATTTCAGTCTCTATGAATGTGACTACTCTAGGTGCTTCATACAAGTGGAATCATACAGAATTTGTCTTTTTGTGCAAGCAAATGTTTTTAACCGTAACTGTGTTGCATTAAAGCCAGAAAGCAGCAAATCTGAAAACTTGAACCTTATCCATAAATATGTAAAACATATCATGCGTGCATGCACACACAGACACATACCTCATACAGAACTGAGCTTGGGGGGCTGGCCGGTTGGCTCAGTTGCTTAGAGCATGATGTTAAAACACCAAGGTCAAGGGTTTGGATTCCCGTTGCCAACCAGCCACCAAATAAAAAAAAAAAGAAAAGAACTGAGCTTGGGACAAAGTTCACCTGTGGGGGCCACTGAAGCCCTGTTGCGAAACTGCTACTCCAGATTGTTTCAGCTGAGTGAGCAGGAAAAAAAGATGGGCTTGTGGCCCCTGGGAAGGGTCAAAGTCTTTGAGGTTGTACAAGAATGGACGTGCAGAGAGGGTTCTCAGGACACAACGTGGAACTGAAATGGAACATGAAACCAGTTGCAAAAGGGAACAGCAGCCACCTCTGAGATCAAACTCAGGGCCCAGGTGTGCAAAGAGGCCTTGGGGCTCAGAGCTCCAGCCTGGGAAAGTCACAAAAGATTCATCTGGTTCTGCAGGTCTGGCTTTGAGGATTTGTTCTTATACCTCCCAATGTTATCTGCACCTCCTGTGCCAACTTGGCAGGGGGTCAAGGGAGGCTGGATCCAGGAGGAACCAGGGAGCAGGTGCCTTGAGGACGGCGGCAGGAAGCCAATTAGGAACAACTTCTTACTGTCTCCACGCTGAAAACCATTGTGTTCTTACGTTGTTATGTTCTGAAAACTTTGCTCCAGGGCGGAAGGTGTTGCTGGCTGCCCTGCTGGTGGCAAGACCGGAGTGAGGACCAGCAAAGGCCAGCAGCCTGGACGTCTTGTACCACCCCGCCAGGGAACACAGTACAGCTGTGGCCTGACCTGTGGCTTCTCCCTATGACTATCTGCCTTTATGTATTGTTCCTATGGTGGGACATCAGGAATGTGGGTGAGGAGAGGCCCTCAATGAGAGCTGAGCCTTGTTCTCTCCCCCTCTCGTTTTGCCTTGTCATTATGCAACTTATTTGAAGAGATGACACTCCCTTTTTATACCCGGGAAAGATCACGAGGAAGTGGCCACCTCTGGGGGACTGTGAGTGGCCAGGCCTCTTCACCTGCCCCACCCACTGCGCTCCTGGCAGTGATCACCTTCCCCAAGGTGCCCTGGGAGGACCCAGACCACCACCACCCAAGCTGTATGTGATCCTCAGGCTTCCAGGGACTTGTGGCCACACCTGCCATGCTTTTTCATTGGGGTTTCTTGCAGCCCATGTAATATTGCATGTGCCCCACATGTTGCGGGGAGGGGACCTGCTCAGGATGCTTGCAGAGACCATGGTTGTTTGGGCTGGGACAGATAAGTGGTGTGTGGACAAGTGATATGGGGACGCCCTCCACAGCCCTCCTGCCCTCTTCCAGACAATCCAGCTGCTTTCTCCCACCATAATTTCCCCACTGGCCAAGGGAAACTGAACATCGGGGTTGAGACACTCTCAATTGCTCTTTCTCTCTATCTCAAAAATAGTTTGACAATTTCTCAAAAGTTAAACATAAATGTACCCTAAGACCCAACAATTCCACTCCCAACTCTACCAAAGAGAAGTGAAACACCCACACGAAGACTTATGTAGTAAGAACATTCACAACAGCTCTATTCATGTTAACCCAGACTAGAAACCATCTAGATGTCCACCATGGAGAAACCAACGGTGACACGTGCACACAAAGGAACACTATGCAGCAATAAAAAGGAATGGCTGCTAACACGTACAGTAACATGACTGAATCTCCAAAATGTTAGGCTCAGTGAAATAGACTTGATGCAAAATTCTAAAAGAGGCCAAATAGTGACAGAAGCAGGTTGGTGATTGCCAGGCCTGGAGTTGGGGGAGGGAATTAACAATGGGGAGGGGCACAAGGTCTTTTTAGAGTGATGGAAATGTTCTATATCTTGGCTGTGCAGGAGTTAGGTGGGTGAATACAGTACATTTGATAAGGCTTGTTTAAACATGAATGCATTTTTTTCTGTGTAAATAAAATATTGAATAAAGTCTTTTTTTCTCCTTGTTTAAAAAAGGGAGCTCCGTCCAGCTTCCCTGAGTGGGAGGTGTCATTTCGCCTGGAAATGGAGGCTGGAATGACAGGCATGCTGACCAACGTGTCCAGCACAAACCACTTAGCTGGCACAGAGAGCCCATTGTGATCAGACCACAGACTCCACGGTGACCCTCACCTTGCCCCGAGCGGCAGCCAGCATGACTATTGCCATTTCCTCTGCGTGCTGTGTGCTTTGACACGCCTGTCTCCGCACACGCTCCTCTCTCTGCCTTCAATACCCCCCACCTCCCAACTTCTTCACTAGGAAAGTTCTATGCATCATTCAAGGCCTGACTCAGCTGTCCCCTCCCCATCTCCTCTGGGCTCTTATCACAATTGCACTAGTCATACTCTATCATAACCTGTTTACGACTTTGTCCTCCCACAAGTCTGTGAACTCCTTGAGGTCAACGACAGCGCCATTTGGGGGAAGCTCTGCATCCCCAAAGTACCTAGCACACTCCCTAAAACATAGCAACAAAACATTCCTTAAATGCCTGTTAGGCAATGTGGCAGGCCTTTAACACTCATTTGCTCAGTAAATTCTCACAGCCTCGGCTAAGAAATAGATGTTATCCTCCCCAATTTGCAGATAAGGGAAATGCACCTCCTACAGCTTAGGCAATAATGCTTAAGGTTTCAAAGGCAGGAGATGTCAGAGTTAAGTCTGAGGCATCAAAGCCTGTGCTCTTTACCTTCACTCGCTCAGTCAACAAACACCAAATGCATACTCTGCGCTTGGCACTGTCCTAGGACGATGAATGAGGCCCAGGCCCTGCCTTCAGGGAGCTCATAAGGGAGAAAGTTTGCAAAGACTGGGCTTTTCAAATGGAAACATGAATAAATGGATGAAGGAACAAATGATCATGCACCTGTGCGTGCAGCAGGCACCTGCTCACCACTTCCTCTTTCCACTGACCATAGGGAGGGAACCCTAGCACCTACCATCCCAAAGGCAGCCAGCTCCGAATCTAAGAGATCTGTTTGGCCAACAGATTTACACTTCTTTGGTGAGCTTATAGTCACAGCTGTGTTTTTGGCTTCTCTTATGAAAATCTGGTTGTGGGCCGGCCCCATGGCTCACTCGGGAGAGTGCAGCACTGGTAGTGCCGAGGCCGCGGGTTCGGATCCTGTATAGGGCTGGCCGGTGCGCTCACTGGCTGAGCGTGGTGCGGACCACACCGTGCCGAGGGTTGGGATCCCCTTACCGGTCAAAAAAAACAAACAAAAAAATCTGGTTGATTTTTTAACCAGGCTTACGCTGGCATGACCTGCATTTCTACCTGAATTTGAGTTTGGGAAATGTGGCCACCATACATGCAAGGAGCCAAACGTAAGTTCCCCTGTTGGTATAAATTTAATGATGTTACTGCTTCCCGATGCCTAGAACAGTACTGATATGTTCAGATATTTCTTTTTCTGTCCATCTTGTTTGTTGAAACAATTTTGAGAGAATGAATTGTCCTGCTTGGATTTTTAAAAATTCTTTAATTTCCTGTGTCTGTCTGCAATATGTCAGGAGACGACTCACAGATAATTTCACTTTGCCTGAAAACAAAGTATAACCTTGTACCTGGGACCAAATCTAAGTTGCTTTCTCCTCCTTTTCATTTCATCGGTAGAACAGATAAAACTATGCCATATATTTTACTTCATGATACCACCCAGAACAACGTAATTCAGAAATCAGTACCTATATTTTACTTTAAGTTTTTATACGAATTAAACCAATCATCAAATACCAAGATCAAGGGTTCAGATCCCTGAACTGGCCAGCGGCCAAAAAAGCAAAACAAAACAAAAATAAAAACACCCTATCGTCAAAATAGGATGAGACCAAAGTACTGCTATTCATAACAACACGAATGAATCTCGTAAATGTAAATAAATGTTGAGTGAGGAAAACGTTAAAGTTCAAAAAGAAGCAAAATATTGGTTAGAGCACAGCCTTGTAACACCAAGGTCACAGGTTCGGATACCTATTCTAGCCAGCCACCAGAAAAGAAAAAAAAAAAAGAGAAGCAAAATGGATCAGGGGCAAATGAAGTTGGGACTCCGGTTGTCTCAGGGGGTAGGGTCTGTGAGGGGGTAACAAGCTTCTGAGGTGTTGTCTCTGTTCTCTTCCTTGATTGGGGTTCTGGCTGCATGGGTGTGTTCACTTGGAACATTTCTAGAATGATCCACCATTTGTGCTCTTGCCTGTATGGATGGTGTATAGCAACAAAAACGAAAAATGAGATGAAACCAAATTTCAGCACCTTTTTCAGAGGAAATGAGGGATTTCTATCCATTTGCCCTTTATCGTCTGTAAACGAGCAAGTAATGACACTGAAATAAAATTTGTTTTTAGTTTTTAATTGTGTGTTATTGAGTGAATGGTCAACATTTCGGATTTATTGTCCTTCTAAGGTAATTTGAATACGTAAGATTACCTGTGTCTATTTTAATTGAAGATTGATTTCTTAGGACTTTGCCCAAAATGATTGTTTCAGTTTGCTCTTACATTTTTGCTTAGTGAAGAAACAAATAAGTTTTTAATTTTTCAGCCCCACGCTCTACCGAGTGAACTAACTAGCCAGCGTCACAAATAACTTTTTTCTTTCTTTTTTTTTTTTTTTTACAAATAACTTTTTTTTTTTTTTTTTTTCTTTTTTTTTTTTTTTTACAAATAACTTTTTTTTTTTCTTTTTTTTTTTTTTTTACAAATAACTTTTTTTTTTTCTTTTTTTTTTTTTTTTACAAATAACTTTTTTTTTTTCTTTTTTTTTTTTTTTTACAAATAACTTTTTTTTTTTCTTTTTTCCTTTTTATCTTTTTTACTGACCGGTAACGGGATCCCAACCCTCGGTGTTGCGCCCGCACCACGCTCAGCCAGTGAGCGGGAACCGGTCTCCACATGGGATCCGAACCCTCGGCAGGAGGGTCTCCGCACTCCCAAGCGGCGCACTCTCCAGTGCGCCACCAGGCCGGCCCTACAAATAACTTTTTTAAATGAACAACTAGGACTGGCTGGTTAGCTCGGTTAGAGCACCATGTTATGGCACCAAAGTCAAGGGTTCGGATCCCCTTACCAGCCAGCCACCAAAATAGTAAATAAAACAAACAACTTTATGACATAAAGAAACAAAATTTTCCCCAGAGTTTATTTCCTATTTAGCATCTTTCTGATTTTATTTTGTTTGTTTATTAAACAATGTTTAGGTGCTAAATGTGAGTAGGTAAACACATGCAAGAATCATGCTTTGGGACTGGCCAGTTAGCTCACTTGGGAGAGCACGGTGCTGACAACACTGAGGTCAAGGGTTTGGATCCTCATTCCGGCCAGCTGCCAAAAAATAAAAATTAAAAAGAACACCTCTTTAGTATGAGGACCTGGGACATTTTCAGATGCCAGAGAACCCAAACCAGTTCATTTCTGCATGCTAGAGAGTTAGCACTACTCCAATTCCAATGATGCTCATTTAAAAACTCCTTCTCATATTTATTTTATATTTTTCTTTTTCAACTCTGAATATTTATATGATTAAAAATTGAATTTCTGGCTTCTCTTAATCCAAAAATCCACCAGTCACTCAAGGGATAACACTTCTGATTATGGATCATAAGAAAATCCAGTGACGAGGGACCCAAATTCCTGACTGGCAACAATTCACGAACTCATGTCTGTTTTATCAAATCCCCTTACCATGTGAAAGAAACTCACACTGTTGCAGGACTGGGGATCAAAAAATGCACGAGATGAAATCTCTGCTCTCAAGCAATCAAATAAGATAAGGGAGGTATATATACGTATAATACAAACTAGAACGCAATGTGTCCTAAGAGATTTATAAAAAGCTACAAAAATCCACAAAAGGGAGAAATCACATGTCATTGGCAAGCTCACTGAGGCCTTTAACATTTTTTTCTAATCATGAAATAAAACATTCTTGGGGCTGGCCGGTTAACCTAGTTGGTTAGAGTGCGGTCTTTTAACACCGAGGTCAAGGGTTCGGTTCCCCATACTGGCCAGCCACCAAAAAAAAAAAAAAAAAATTCTCATGTAGAAAAATGAGAAGATTCGAAAATATTTTAAAAACTAAAAACACTTGGGCCGGCCCGTGGCTCACTGGGGAGAGTGCGGTGCTGATAACACCAAGGCCACGGGTTCGGATCCCATATAGGGATGGCCGGTTGGCTCACTGGGTGAGCGTGGTGCTGACAACACCAAGTCAAGGGTTAAGATCCCCTTACCGGTCATCTTTTAAAAAAAAATTAAATAAATAAATAAATAAATAAAACGAAAAACTAAAAACACTCAACCATAATACCTCCACATAGTTCAATATTCTTCCCAGCTTTATTTTTTATGTGTATATCTTTATAAAAGTGACGTATCATGTTTACAGCATGCTTTTAGTTGCCTAAGATACCGTGTAATCATTTTCTATGTCAAGGTACCAACATCATTTTATCTGTTTTCCTGTTGTCGAGCATTTACATTGTTTTTTATTTTTCTGCTATTATGAATAATTCTAAGCTGTCTACTTGTTCATAAATATTTGCCCCCAGCTACAGAAAACTTCTTGAAGCAGGTATCATTTGGACTTTGCAAAAGTTTGTAGAAGATGTGCAGGGAAGTAGAGTATTGCTTGAGAGAGTCCAATGGCCACTAAGACAGCTCACAGCAGGCGGATGCCTTGAGAGTTACCTATTATTTAGGTATGCTTTTGCCCTAAAACTTTACAGGTATTTTTGTTCAATCTTTACAATTTTTGCAATATCTCTGTACCACTTGCACTATTTGTTTATATACATATATTTTCCAAAAAATAACTCCCCTTTTAAAAATTTAAACACATTTATATATTTAATAAGGAAACTTCCTATCACTACCTTGAATGGAAAAATCAGTATAGACATACAGATCATCGGACTAGAACAGAGAGTCCATAAGTAGACCACACATACATGGACAGTTGGTTTTTGAGAAGAATCCCGAGGTAATTCAGTAGGGACAGTTGGGAATGTAAAATGGTGCAGCCACTTTGGGAATCAGTTTAGTGGTTTCTTATCAAGTTAGTTATCACAACACCTGGCAATTCCAGTTCTAGGTATTTACCCAAGAAAAATGAAAACATATGCACGAAAATATTCACAGCAGGCTTAAATCCCCAAACTGGAAACAACCCAAACGTTCATCAACAGGTATAGGGATAAGCAAATGGTGGCATATCCATATAATAGAATACCATTCAGCAATAAGAAAAATTCTAATACAGGCAACAATATAAATGAGTCTCAAAAACACTGTGCCAATTTTAAAAAGACCGATATGAAAGACTACATATGCTATATAGTTCCATTTATATGAAACTGCAGGAGAGACTGATCTAATCTACGGTGATAGAAAGGACCCAGGTTGCCTGGGGCTGGGAGGAAGTGGTGAGGTCCGAATGAGAAGGAACACAAGTAACAAAACTCAAAGAACTGTATGCTTAAAATGGATGTATTTATTTATTTATTTATTTGGCAGCTGGCCAGTACGGGGATCAAATCTCAGCCTTTGGTGTCGTCAGCACCATGCCCTAACCAACTGAGCTAATCAGCTAGCCCCCTTAAGGTGATTTTTAAAAATCCATTCTGGATGTCATGTAAAATGTCAGAGTAGGAATTTTTGGAGTGGACTTAAGCAAATTTAGAGCTTGAAAGAATGAGTGGAATCAACTATTTCAAAACTTTGTAACCTGATCAGGCACTTGTAATGAGCAGGCGAGTGCTTAATGGGGAAGAATCTGCTGATTTTTTGTAACTAGTTGCACAAACCAGCTACTATTGCCCTCCTCACCATGGCTGTGGAGATAGCAGCCTGCGTTCTTGGGTTCTTGGAATAGCTGGATTGGTGCCAGGGTGGGCCCCGGGGACCTTGTCCTTCAAAAATGTGGGGATGGGCTGGCCAGTTAGCTCACTTAGTTACAGAGTGTGGTATGGTAACACTGGCCAGCCACCCCAGCCCTGCAAAAAAGGTAAATTTTATGTCATTCATATTTTACTACAAGAAAACAAAACCAAAAATCCATACTATGCGGAATATACTAAAAAGCCTATGTACTTCGCAGGGCCTGGTTTTCCAAAGTCTTGCAGTTTCAAATATTGACCTTGTGGAGGACTGGAAATTTTCTTCAGGCTATAAGTCTCTGGTGTAAGATAAAGATTTGTGGCACAGCAAGGTTGCTGGCTCAAAGACAGACAGGTTACTGCTTGAAATGTAAAGATACTGGAAAATTGGTAGAGAGAGAAGGAATGTTTGCTAAGATCAAACTTTTGTTAATTGCCTTACTGGAATGTCATCTGGCTTGTTTCACTGAACGTTACCAGCCTATATTGTTAAATAATATAACCCCACCTATGTTCTCTTCTTGTAACTTCCTGGTCTGGAAAATAAATGCAGGAAGAGAACCCCAATTCTGGGTTAATTTCCCTAGGAAGGGTTGCCTCTCGCTGGAGGGTCCCAGGGAAGTTAACCACTTTGGGGCTTCTCACAGCTCAGAAGAAATGGGCTTTGAGAAATCCTTTGCTTCTCTGTCACCCAGGGGAAGTGGGGTGACAAATCCGTGGGGGGGCGAAGCAACACAAAGCAACAATACTAAACTAAGACTTTATCTTCAACTAGTTAGAAAGATTGAAAGAGTATGTTAAAGGGAAACTTTTTTGCTGTTTACTTCCCTGGTGTGTGGTTGGGCACTGAGGCTTTCTATCTGGCTCAACTGGACTGGGATCAGGATTGGGGAGGCTAACTCATGCTAACCAAGCTCACACAGACGGAACTATAATACCTGAATACTTTCTCACCTACTCACACTTTATAGTGAGAAACAGAATCTTCAGATGGACCTACAGGGCTTTTGTTCTAAGCTGTTTATGTTCTGCCTGCAAACTGTATGGAGTCCCCTTGGGTTGGCAGCTGCCCAGAGGATTGCATAAGCATTTAGGGAAATAAACGGCCCTATCCCCTCCCCTGGTGCTTCTGGGATTTCAGAACCAGCGTGCTTTCAGCAACCGATGAAGCCGATAACCCAGGGAAGGGAGCCTGTAGGGAAGGGCAGGGCTCTAGGTGCTGAGTGGAATTTCGCCTGGAAACCCATGGCCCGGGGCTGCAAGGGAAAGGGCAGCCAGCAAGTCCCAGGATCAGGCCTGCACCAAGAAGGGTAGCAGCAGGTCAAGGAAGCCCAGCTCAGGCCCCCCCCTCCCGCCGCAAGCCAGCAGGGCCCTGGAGGGTCAGCTTCAAAGCCATCGTGAAAAGGACAGCCCCGGACAGCAGAAGCAAACACTGGAAGAACAGACTTTAAAGATATAGAGAAAGCTTGGTGTGGGAATAGTATATGTATCTGTGTGCGCGTAACTAATTCTTGGGGTGGGGGAGGCTTTTCTCACTATTGATTTATAACACCAAAGCCATAAAGAAAAAATAATTAACTTTGACTACGTATCAATGAAACCTCAGTATAACAACAAGACAAAAAAAAAAAGCGACAAAAAGTCAAAAGACAAACCGCGGAAATATTTATAATACACATAGCAAACAAAAGGCAAATCTCTTTCATTTATAAAGTGCTCATAAAAGAGAATCAGGGAGAAAAGCAAGGGACCTAACTGTGAAAATGCAAAAGACACAAATATTGTTTGCAGAAACAGAAATGCAAATGGCCAATAAAAATATTAAAAGATGCTCCACTTTGCTCATAATTAATCTGCACATCAGAGCTGCTGTAAAATGCTGCTTTTCACCAGAAGCAGGAAGGTGTGGAGGAAATGAGCATTTTCATACCCTGTTTATGGGTATGTATGTATAGTGGTGCAATCTTTTTGGAGGGCAAATTGGCAATGTTTATCAAAATTTTTAGGTGCACAGATCCCCTGATGTGATAATTTTGCTGCTAAGCATTTGCTTTAAAGACATACTCATAAAAGAATGGCAAGCCTCTTAACACAGTGAAAAATACAAGAAACCTAAATGTCCATCATTAGGGGACTGGGTAGAAGAATATGCATAGAATGATCTCATTTCATATATTTTTAAGGATGTACATGAACTAATACATACAGTTTTTTTTTTTCCCCCTGGAAGGATGTCTTTGATTACAGGTACTAGAGGGCTCAGAGAGTCTCCCCCCCTTTTAAAAATCATATTCAAGTTATGTTATTTTTAAAAATTCCATCCATCCTTTAACGTTCATTGCAAATGCTACTACCTCCTTCATGAAAAATTTCCTGCTTTATCTCCAAGTTTCTTCTTTCATCTTATCACTTTTACCTGAGTGTACACTGTATTCGATTCATGTATCATATCTGCCTGGATGAAATGGCTGTAGCCTATAAAAAGACTGCAATAGTTCACTCGGGTTTTGGATATAGGCAGGCTTATATTAGAATCTGATTTTGCCATCCGTGGATTCTAGGCTAAGTAATTTAACCTTTTGAGTCTTTTTAGCATAGGGGAACCTCCTTCTGAGCACTTACTACAGGGAGTTGTTTCCAGCATGCAATGAGATAATCCATTAAGTGTTGAGCTCTGTGAGTGGCAGCGAAGGAATGCTCAATAAATGTTAGCTATTGTTATACAATTCTGGAATGTGGAGATGGTGTCTCAGGTTTTCCAGAATTTAGCAGGTGCTCAGATTCTTTTTTGTTACTCAAAAGTGCCCCTCACCTTCCTTCATTATCTTGGGGACAATCTGAGTTCATCTGAGATTGGAGACCAGTTTGCTGGTATGAATGAAGTCAATCTAAGGCCCTGGGTACAACACAGAGCTTGGTCTGCTCCCCCACCCCCAGATTTAAAGGGAAGAGAGTGGGTGATTTAACACCTTCCCACTGCTGAGAAAACAATTCAAAGTACTTGACACACTGATTGGGGGCTAATTTCATAGTTGAACAGCATCATTATTATTGGCTTCTTTTTTCCCCTTGGATCCATTGTTCAAAAATTCCCTTTATTCTTAGATGAAAACTTTCTCAAGCATATCTACCTCAAGCAAATAAACCTAGGGTCATGAAGGGGTTAAAAAGATTGTTATGGTTCACCAGAAAAAGAGGAAAGTTTTGGCAAATGCAAACATAAAAAATCCAGAAACTGGACATTGTTGGTATTAAAAACAAAAAGAGAAAAGGAAGATATGTGGTTATTTGTTTTTCAGCATTCAACTTAGATTTTCCTTCTTGACTTTATAAATATGTCGCAAGCCTATAGGTTATGAATTTTATTTGGAAATAAGAAGCTTTCCTTCATTCAAGTTTTTCAGTTGAAGAATATGAAAACTTTTCACTTAATGGTTTCTTTTTTTTTTTTTTTTTTTTTTCCTTTTTGAGACCGGCCACC
>NW_007726742.1:346738-353665 GCF_000696425.1 Galeopterus variegatus
TTTTTTTTTTTTTTTTTTTGTCCTTTTTGAGACCGGCCACGCCACACCGCGCTCAGCCAGTGAGCGCTGTGAGCACACCGGTCTTCCCTATATAGGATCCGAACCTGCAGCGGGAGCGCTGCTGTGCTCCCAGTGCCGCACTCTCCCGAGTGCGCCACAGGCTCGGTCCTCACTTAATGGTTTCTGAGTACGATATTTTCTTTTTCTTTAAATTTTTTTTTAAAATTTGCTTTTCTACAATATTCCTGACAGATATATCCTGAAAAGATGTGCTGTTTATATTACTAGTTGTTTTATTAGTTGCATCCCCTAATCAGTCGATATGAAAACAAGTCCATCTTTATCCAATGGTGTTAGTCTCTGTAAATATATCTTGTCAGATCTTAAAATAAAAAGCACTTTTAAAATGAACAATAAACAGTAGTGCCCCCTTATCCAGGGGTGGGGGTAGATACAGTCCAAGACCCCCAGTGGATGTCTGAAACCCCAGATAGCACCAAACCCTCTATATACTATGTTTTTCCTACACATACATACCTGTGATAAAGTCAAATTTATAAATTAGCACAGTCAGAGATTAACAATAAAATAGAATGATCATAACAATACGAAAAAAGTTATGTGAATGTGGTCTCTCTCTCTCTCAAAATATCTTATTGTACTGTACTCCCCTATTTGGGGAGTGTGGTTGACCCCAGTAACTGAAACCGCGGATAAGGGGGGGACTACTCTACACCCTACCCGCCCATTAGTCACTTAGTAGCAGTCTCGGTTATCAGATCGCCTGTCGCGGTACCACAGGGCTTGTGTTTAAGTAGCCCTATTTTACTTCATAATGGCCCCAAAAGGCCGGCCCGTGGCTCACTCGGGAGAGTGCGGTGCTGATAACACCAAGGCCACGGGTTCGGATCCCATATAGGGATGGCTGGTTTGCTCACTAGCTGAGCATGGTGCTGACAACACCAAGCCAAGGGTTGAGATCCCCTTACCGGTCATCTTTAAAAAAAAAAAATAATAATAATAATGGCCCCAAAGAGCGAGAGGAGTGAGACTGGCAATCCAGATATGCCAAAGAGAAGCGGTAAGGTGCTTTCTTTAAGTGAAAAGGTGAAAGTTCTGGACTTAATAAGGAAAGAAAAGAAATCCTATGCTGAGGTTGCTAAAATCTACGGTAAGAACGAATCTTCTATCCGTGAAATTGTGAAGAAGGAAGAAGAAATCCGTGCTAGTTTTGCTGTCGCCCCTTAAACTGCAAAAGTTACAGCCACGGTGCGTGATAAGTGCTTGGTTAAGATGGAACAGGCTTTAAATCTGTGGGTGGAAGACATGAAAAGAAAACGTACTCCGATTGACAGCAACGCGCTGCGCCGGAAAGCATTGAGCCTATACGAAGACTTCAGCAAGGGATCCCCTGAAACGAGTGTCACCAAGCCATTTACTGCAAGTAAGGGATGGTTACACAGATTCAGGAATAGATTCTCACATCATCATCATCATCATCATCAGAAGGGTGAGTACAATATTTTGAGAGAGCACATTTACCTAACTTTTCTTACAGTATGTTATTGTAATTGTTCTATTTTTATTATGGTTGTTAATCTCTTACTGTGCCTACTTTATAAATTCAACTTTATCATAGGTATGCATGCAGAGGTAAAAAACATAGTACATACAGGGTTTGGTACTATCTGCAGTTTCAGGCAACCACTGTGGGGAACTACTATCTTTCTTTAATATTTAAAAATTTTTTTGGCAGCTGGCCAGTACAGTGATCCCAACTCTTGACCTTGGTGTTATCAGCCTCATGCTCTAATGAAGCAAGCTAACTGGCCAGCCCCTGTATTTCTTTAATTAGAAAGGAAATATGTACATTTTATTTATATTTTGAAATAATGTTTTGACTGCTAAATACCATCTAATATTTATAGGACACTAAACAGTTCATAAAGTATTTTCATCTACATATCATCTGATTTCCCCCAAATCCCTGAGGGAGGCAGAGAAAATACTACAGAGATTTTATTTTTTAAAAATTAAGTTACACAACAATTACAGCAATATTAACATAGTACTAAATAGAAGATAACATTCATATAAATCCTTTTAATCCTACAAATAAAACTTTATTTTGGGGCCGGCCTGTGGCTCACTCGGTAGAGTGCGGTGCTGATAACACCAAGGCCACGGGTTCGGATCCTATATAGGGATGGCCGGTTTGCTCACTGGCTGAGCGTGGTGCTGACAACACCAAGCCAAGGGTTGAGATCCCCTTACCGGTCATCTTTTAAAAAAAAAACAAACAAACAAAAAAATTGTCCATCTGTGCACGCTGACTTTATTTTGTCTGGTGTTACATGAATATTAGTTTTACCACATGGGGCAGATGCTTGCACAAAAGGCATAGCAAGATGTGGAAGGTCTATTTAGATCACACCTACATTATTAATTATTATGAATAAGTTATAACTTGGATTTAGTTTTTTTCTACCTTTGGAAGAGTTCTAAAGACTATACATACTGTAAAAGTTCATTTATCCAGGATTGTAAATATTCAAATTATCCAAACAAAAAGCTGTTCAAAACAGTTTTATAATCAATTTTAAAAAGTTTCATTGTAATAATGAAAGAGCTATCTGCTAGAGTGCAGACACCCATGTGACAGCTAAAGATGTCACTGTGGCCCTACTTAAGTGATCTTGACTGGAATGTGCAAATCTTTATGTGGGACACTGTCTAAAGGATGAAATTGTTATCTTACAAATTACATATATTTTATTTTTATTTTTATTTATTTATTTTTTTGTCTTTTTGAGACCGGCCGCACCGCGCTCAGCCAGTGAGTGCACCGGTCATCCCTATATAGGATCCCAACCCGCGGCGGGAGCGCTGCACTCTCCTGAGTGTGCCACGGGCTCGGCCCAAATTATATATATTTTACATTACATTCTCTACCTAGAGCATATAGTCAGCCCTCCATTTCTGTGGATTCCATACCTGCGGATTTAGCCAACTGGGTTTCAAAAATATTCAGGAAAAAAAAAATTCCATTAAGTTCCAAAAAGTAAAACTTGAACTTGCCTCACACCAAGTGCTATGTTGAATCTATGTGAATGAAGTGATGTGTAGGCATTGTATTAGGTATCACAAATAATCTAGAGATGATGGGCCGGCCGGGTGGCGCACTGCTATAGCGCGCCGCTTGGGAAGCGCGGTGACCGCTCCCGCCAAGGGTTCGGATCCCACATACAGACCGGCCGCTCACTGGCTGAGCGAGGGGCGGGGGCAACACCAAGGGTTGCGATCCCGTGGCTGGTCCCGGTCCGGTATGGGCGCGACACTGAGGGTTGCGATCCGTTGCCGGTCACGAAAAAAGACAAAAAGGAAAAAAAAAAAAAATCTAGAGATGATTTAAAGTATATGGGAGGATGTGTGTAGATTATATACCAAGCCATTTTATTTAAGGGACTTGAGCATCCATGGATTTTGTTATCTGCAAGTGTGGGGGGTCCTGGAACCAATACCACATGGATATCAAAGGATGACTAGTTAGTGTAGTGTACTATGTACACTGTGGGGCTGGACAGTTAGCTCAGTTGGTTAGAAAACAATGTTATAACACCAAGGTTGAGGTTCAGATTTCAGATCTCTGTACCAGCCAGCTGCAAAAAGAAAAAAAAAAAAGAAAAACCAAGAAATTGGACCCAGAAGATACTGGGCCCACATCAAGCAGAGTTAAGGGGAAAAAGTCCTCTGTTTAGTATTCATCAAAAGACTGGATGTGTTGTAAAAAATAGACCCCTCAAGAGTATCTGAACTTTTGCCAGAATTATGGTTTTAGGCAATCAAACACATATGACAAAGTCACAAAAAGATTACTCAGTTTGGATTCAAAAGAACATCTTTAAAAACAGTACTGTATGATCCCAACAACAGTGACCTTGACGAAGTGGTATAAGAGTGGTTCTGTCAGCATGGGTATTCAGGGTTTCCTATCCTGGGTCCATGATCACTTGCTGTTTAAAACCAGTCAACAAGGCTTTAAGCTACAAGTCTACGTGAAGATGCATTTCTGTTGGTGGAAGTACTTGCATTTGGTCCAGTTGCATCTCTAGCTTACCCAAGACTTTTTTGACTTGGCTATGTCTCCCACAGCACAGTAGAATGGAAAGTTCGCACCATATGGATACTTATCTGTAGGATTGTATCCACTAGGCTAAATGTTAAAAAAAAGAGAAAACAATTGAAATAACAAGACGATTCTGCCAGCTGTTGGACTCTGTGCACTTATATCCTGAGTGAGCATGAGCTGAGAGCTGCAAATATGTGGTTCTAGTGTTTGAAGGAAAGGTCCATACTACATCATTCCTAGACACAAATCAACTATTATTTTTCATCTGTTGCTCAACCCAAAAGACAGCATTCTGACCCTATGTTGGAAA
Source organism: Galeopterus variegatus (assembly GCF_000696425.1). Taxonomy (NCBI): domain Eukaryota; kingdom Metazoa; phylum Chordata; class Mammalia; order Dermoptera; family Cynocephalidae; genus Galeopterus; species Galeopterus variegatus. Next base: position 351,178 of record NW_007726742.1, read on the forward strand.
AAAAACCTGGCTGGGCAGAGCTGGTATCCAAAGTGGCTTATAAGTATGACTACAATTAATGTAGCACCTATACCACTAAAGAGAGAGGAATAGTAACAAGTGTTCCAATAACTGCTATGGTGGTGAGCCAGCCCTTAGTGAATGCTGAAAAAACATGATACTCATGACTGTCAGTCATGAATTTGAGGATTACAAACCTCAATGGCAGTACACTGAGAAAAAGGCTTTGTCTTCACAGTTTATTGTTCCAGAAAAGACAGCCTTCTGACCAAAGCCAATTCCAAACCAGCAAATGTTGATTTAACAGTTTTAGAAACTGCTGTAACCTTAAAGAAGTTGGAGTCATTTATGAAGAGGCAGCAAAATTCCACTCTGAACCGTTATAACTAAATTCATAGAAGAAAAGGACTATATTCCCTAACAAGTTTTTCATGATAAAGGTAATCTTGACTAAATGAACTTTTGCCTTACAAAGTCAGGTTGTAACACCCTCCCAAATGCTACTCCATGACTACACGATAGCCAGTCAATCCTCCCTTCACTGACCTTAACCTCACAGACCCCCTAAGCACCCCCCACCAGAAGAAACAACCTTCTCAACAAAACATACTCCCTGATGTCCACAGCAGCTGAAATGTTTGCATCTCATAGGCAGGATGCTCTTACCAAGTGAGTTGTAGGCTTCTCTGGAGTTATGTTTGTTCCTAAATACATGTCAGGTGCACGTGGTACTGGGAATATGGAATTTAATTAAATACTCCAAAGTGCCAATGAAATACGAGTGCAAAAAGAAAATTTTTATGAAAACTAAATGAATGGCTTTGAAGAAAGTCCAGATAAGAGAGTCACAATCGAATTAAGCAAGGATAAAATGACTGTAAATGATTGTGGGGGAAACCGTAAAAATGTAGAGGGTTTCTGTCATCAGACTGCTTTACAGCGATCTCTAAACTCTCCATCTATCTTAAAGAAATTCAACATGGAAATTCTAGATGAGGCTTTATGGGTGCGGTCTATGCAAGAAAGAATAAGAGAAACGACAATCTGTGAATCCAAATTCAAAGGAAAGGTTTTGGATCTACCTCAAAATACTGGCTGCTCAGAAAGTTTTCTTGAGAGCGACAAAGACTTGAAGGCTTGGAGAAGGCGTCGTGGTCGCCACCTACCGATAAGCAGGAGGTTGGAGAGGACGGCCGGCGTGGCCCGAATCTCCGGTGGTGCTGGGTGGGTGTGTGTTGGGGGGCTGCGGAGGGAATCACAAAACCACTCAATTTTGTGCTTTATACATAAACATCTAAAATCTCCGGACTCGGGCTTTTCAGACTTTCGAGTTTAACTTAGGTAAATAGGAATGTCTCACATTTTCGAAATTCACGAGCTAATGCAAGTTGAGAAGCAAAAAATAATCGAGGGGAGGGGTTTGAGTTAAGTTGCTTAGCGGTTGACAGAACAAAACAGGGACTACAAGTCAGGTTTTCTGTTCCCACTCCATGGCTTTTCCAATTCAACTTTCCTTCTAAATGTTGAGGTAGAGACAGGGGGTGGGCAACGTCGGGATGAGGGTTGTTCAAATAAAAACACAAACTTCCCCTCCTCTCGCCTGTCCCAAGTTGGGACAACAGTCTCTCTTGGCCGCTTTTGAAGCAAGTTTTGAAAACACTAACAGGAGTTCTTTGTGTCCCGGAGGGTGGTGCAGCCTAGAGGGACTCCCTTTGCGGAGCACTCAGGGCGACAGGCCGGCCTGGGGCTCCCCAGCCTCCGCCGTGTCCCGGCCTCGAAATTTGCAGGGAATCTCGGGTGCAAGAGTTAAGTCGGAGACGGGGACGACGGCTGGGGCCGGCTGGAGAGCGGCCAGGAGGAGGCTAGGGCCACGACGGGTCGAGATTTCCGTTCCTTCACCCCAGCTCCCCTCCCCCACCAGGGCGGCCGCGCAGGCCCCAGGTGCAGCCATGTTCTTGCTCCCACCACCCGCGCCTCCATTGACAGTCCTTGCCGGAGAGGGCCGGGCGCCGCGCTCGCCCCGTGCTCGGGCTCGAGGCTCGCCCGCGCGTGGCTTCCTGGGAGTTGTAGTCCGCCGCCCCCACCTTCGCGTTGGCGGGGCTGAACCCGAAACTACAACTCCCGCTGGGCGGTGCTGGGGGTGCGCACGCGCAGCGCGCCTTCGAGGAACAAAAAAAAAAGAAAAAAAAAAAAAGAAAAAAAAGGAGGAGGAGGGTGAGAGAGAAGCTCGGAGAGCAGAGAAAAGGGGCCACCGGTTGCCCCCCCGCTTCCCCGCACGCGCTCTCCAGCCGTGGCCTCCCGCCTGTCGCGGTTACCCCGGCCTCTCCCTCTGTACCCGGTGATCGGATCAAGGCGCTAAGCGAGGCCCTGCCGGGGCGGCCATGCGGCGGTGACAGGAGCGCGGCCGAGACGCACGGGGCCCTCGCCCTCTCACTTCTTGCCAGCTCCCCAGCTCGCCTCCGCCGAGGCTGCTCCGCGGCGGCCGCAG
>NW_007726742.1:353928-380621 GCF_000696425.1 Galeopterus variegatus
AACCATGGGGTCGCGCTTGCCCTGTGTATCTGGGGCTCCTGCGCCCGGGCAGCAGACGCGCGGGATTGGCCAGCCGGCGCGGGGGCGGTGCCGCACGCTGCCTGGTAACTGAGGCGGGCCGCGGGCGGGGGAGCAGCGCCGCCCCCTCCCCGCCCTCCCGCTCGCTCCCAGGTGGAGCCCGCAGTGGGCTTTGTCCCGGGCCGGCCTGCCCCGCGGGGCCTGTTCTTTGGGGGAAATAAACACAATGACCGGAAAGGGAAAACCTCAGCCTTAAGGCCATGAAAATAAACCGTCTGGTCTCGGCCAGCACCCAGGCGACGGGGTTAAAGAGGAGGAAGGAAAATGCAAAAGAAACACACAAAAGCTCGGTCCTCCTTCCCGGTCCTCGCCCCTGTACTTTCTCTTATCTGAGTTTTGCCTTTTAATGAAGTTGTTTTCCTCTCCCTACGTTATGATCTTGCGCTCATCAGCAGCTGAAATTGTTCAGATGTGGGGTCTTGTTGGAGTAGTGAGGCTCCGTGCACACGTCTCACCTTTCCCTTAGGTTCAACTTTGTTGCAGACAATGGCTTGATAGGCCAGCTGTGCGAGACGGGTAGTCTCCAGCCATCTGGGAACAAAAGGGGAAGTGAGTTTGCAAACGAGGAGGTGCAGGTAGAGTGCCCTGCGGAGGCCGTGTCTTTTCCCAGGCTGAGGCCTAGGATTTGGGATGATTGATTTCGTTTCCTGCTGCAGAATTTTGAGGGGTCAGCTGTCTTGCGTTCTCGCCTCGCCTGCTTCTTGGGATGCTGGCTCACACCCTATGGGCTGGAATGATTCTTCCTCTACAGGCTGTGGAAATCTTTCTTGCTCATATGCAGTCACTTCTCTAGGGCCGTCTTTTACATTGTCTGGTTGGAATTTGTTTCTTCTCAGTTCCCAGTCAACTTGTTCGCCCCTCCTGGAGGGCGCCTCATTTCCTCTGGGAGCATGTACACTGTCCAGCCTCTTGCCCAGGTGTTAAACTCAGAGGGCAGGGGTGAAGCCCTTCTGCCCTTGTCTTTCTCCTTCCACTCCCGCTTCCAGCCTGCCGTCGTCAAAATACCATGATGTAGAGTAAAGACAGGTAGCACTCGAGTGTGTCTTGTGTGCCAGGCATGGCTCTTAAGCCCTTTACGTATTATTTTTTCTTATTTAATCTTCGTAACAACCGCGTAATTCCGTTTTACAGGTGAAGAACAAGCCTAGAGACGTTGGGTAGTGTACTCTTGCTTACCCAGCAAATGAACCTGGGCAGCTTGACTCTTAACCCCTAAGCCAGGGGTTCTCAGACTTCAGCGTGCGTCGGCGTCCCCTGGAGGGCTGGCTTGTTCTCCCCACTGCAGTGATGCAGATTCTGCCTGTCTGGGCTGGGGCCCGAGAATCTGCATTTCTTAAAGTTCTCAGGTGGTGTCGATGGTTGCTTCTCCCAGGATGGCACTTTGAGAGCCATTGACAGTGGAGCAAGATTAAGCGAGGGAGAGGTATTCTATATGTTTGCTTCATTACTTTAAAACTCAGTCTTAGAGAAAAAATTCGGACAGCGTACTACTGTAGTAAATTGGTTGGAAAGCTGGCTGAGAGTTAAGAATTTCTTTATTAGCCATGATCACAAAATTAAAAGTTTAATAAATCTCCAGTTTCGATAGGGGCCATGGATTTAAGTGCAGAATAAAACTGGAAATCTAAATAATCTAGGCCTTTTTTTCTTTCTCATTCATTTATACACGCACAGGCATTTGTTCTGTTCTCTGAGAGAGGCCTAAAGCACACCCAACCTTTCCTGTTACTACTGGTGACCAGCTGTTTGCACTACCTTCCTTTCACCTAATTCATTTCTACTATTTCTTTCATTCTTTATGGAAAACAAGTCTTTTTAAACATTGCAATTAACAATCGTGGTATAATTAACATAAAATTGTCTTACCACTGGCTTAAATAGATGGTGATCAAATCCTTTTTATGTATGTCTAAGGGAAAGCAATTTTTGAAGAGCTGTTTGAGAAACTACTCTGAGAACAGTATTTCACTTTTTGGAAAGGTGTTTGAGACATTTTACCTGAAAGATAATTGCCAAGAATCAATAGCAATCTACTAAAGATTGTTGGTAGCATTTTTCTTCAAAAATTGTATATGTTAGGGTTAAGCTTACTCATTGTTAATAACTGAAAGTAAGTAGGAAATGCAGTTAATCAGTTGCTCATTATAATTATAGAGTTGAGATTCCTTGTGATCAGCAGGCTTAAAATGGCAGCATAGCAATATAAGGAATAATTCTCAGTTAACCAAAGTGTGGCTGAGGCTACCTGCCTGAGGGACTAAAATTAATTAGTATTTTACAGGACGTATATATACTGTAAAAATAATGTGGACAAATCATAAGAAGTGATAAAAAGTATTATCTTGATATTCATTCTCCATTCTTTCCTCCTTTATCATCTTCTTTCTAGTCTGTCCTTTACTGGAACTCTCTCCTGAAGTTTTCTTGTCTCTTTGTTCCTACAGTCCTGGTCTTTGTATTTCTTGCTTGTTTCTGGCACTACTAATCTGCTTTTGCCTAATGAAAAAGTTCATTATAGCCAGGGATTGTCAGAGGTGTTGGAAGATTGGCTCATTATCAAGTTGTAACTTGATTAAAAAATATATAGGATTTTTTAAAAATTAGTTTATTTAAAAAGTATATTCAAGCTGTTGACATACTCATTGCCTACTTTAATAATTGTCAGGGAAGGGCCGGCCCGGTGGTGCACTGCTGCAGTGCGCCGCTTGAGAGCGCAGTGGCGCTCCCGCCGAGGGTTCAGATCCCACATGCAGACCGGTTCCCGCTCACTGGCTGAGCGAGGTGTGGGCGCAGCACCGAGGTTTGCGATCCCTTGCCGGTCCCGGTCCGGTACGGGCGCGACACTGAGGGTTGCGATCCGTTGCTGGACACGAAAAAAGACAAAAAGGAAAAAAATAATAATAATAATAATTGTCAGGGAAAAGTGATATGGAGTAAGGAGGTGCTTTTTTTAAAATTGTTCATAGACTTCTGTAAAATACAAGATAAATTAAAGTTATTATAACTGAAAAAAAGTATATGTGGGAGGCAAAACAAGTTAATAATTGAGAGAGGGTTTATCACCGTGCGGACGCAGGTTCTGAAGTCAGACTGGCTGGATTCAAACCCTGGCTCTTGCCATTTCCTGGCTGTCTTACCTTGGGCAGTTTACTTCACATCTTTATGTCTGTTTCTCCATTTTAAAAAATGAGGAAGGTGGTAATAGAACTTGTTTCTCTTTTTAGGGTGTTGTGAGGATTGAATTAATTAAAGTGCTTAGGATGGTAAGCATACAATAAATATTAGCATAAGAATACTGTGATAAATACTTTTAGGAGATTAAGTTTTCTGAGGAAGTAAAATTTCTACTAGTAATACTGACTGCAGTGTTAATCTCCACAAACTCGAGGGTATAACTCTGTGAGGGTAAGGACTGTTCACTGAGATTTTTCCCTTGTGACTGTTACATTGTTTTTGTAGTATGCCAAAGGAAATGCTTTTTTTAAAGTACTGTAGGTGATTATATTATGGTCTAATTGGAGAAGCAGAGTAGTGAAGAGTTTGGTCCTATTTAGGGTGTCTGGTTAGTAGAGCCTATGCATTTGTATAATAGAGACTAATCATGTCTGCTTTGTAAATAGTAAATTTATAATGGAAAAATAACATTCTGGAATTGGTTGCCCAACACGTAGGTTTACTCCATGCTATCACAGGTTTTAGAGGTATTGTCTTCTTTCCCCAGTGGGGATGTTGAGATAAATTGATATAGAAAGGGGAAATTGCAGTTTCTTTGCCTCTCTAGAGCAATTAAAGGAGCTAAAGAAAAGCTTGGCTGTCTTATTTGTGGTCATGCCTCACTCACTTAAATGTTTTTATTAGAAATTGACGGTTTGATTGATGAAACCTGTGAAAACTTTGTTGTACATGTTTTTTGTCTTTTTTGTTTTGTTTGGCAGCTGGCCGTTATTGGGATGGGAACCCTCGACCTTGGTGTTATGACACTGCACTGTAACCAACTGAGCTCACCAGGCAGCCCTTTATGTATCGTTTTTTATAAAGGATTTGTTATATCTAGATACAGTTCTTACTATTTACTGTAACATAAATGTGAGTAGAATTTTATCTTGGTTAAGTTTTCAGACCAAAATTGGTTTCATGAAAATAAACGGGGTATTGGAACTGAACTAAAGTTAATAACTGGTCTTGGCCTTAGACTTTAAGACACTTAAGTTACATTATTTCAACTGTGGAATGATAATTTGACAGAGGAGGATGATGGCATATAGTATGTCCACATGAGAAAATGGCAGCAAATTTGACCACCCTTCAAGGAGGTCCATTAGCTTCACTCCTTCCTCCTGTTCTTTTTTCTTTTTCGTTTTTGCCATCCTAAGCATTTTTTCCCCCCTTTTTGTCTTTTTTACTGACCGGTAACGGGATCGCAACCCTCGGTGTCCCATCCGTACCGCGCTCAGCCAGTGAGTGGGAACCAGTCTCCACATGGGACCCGAACCCTCAGCGGGAGCGCCGCCGCGCTCCCAAGCGGGGCACACTCCAGTGCGCCACCGGGCCGGCCCCTATCCTAAGCGTTTTTAAAGTGTACAATTCAGTGATATTAATTACATTCGCAGTGTTATACAACCATCACCATGATTCTATTTCTAAAACTGTTATCACCCCAAACAGAAACTCTCTGTGCTGTTTAAACAATAACTCTTCATTCCTCCCTCCCCATCCCCTACTAACCTTTAGTCTGTTTTCTGTCTCTATGAATTTGCCTATTCCAGATATGTCATACAAGTGGAATTATACAATACGTGTTCTTTTGTGTCTGCTTATTTCACGTAGCATGATGTTTTCAAAGTTCATCCATGTTGTATAGCATATATCAAAACTTCGTTCTTTTTTTAAGGCTTAAAAATATCCTGTTGTGAGTATACGCCATATTTTGTTTATCCATTCATCTGTTGGATTATTTCCACCTTTTGGCTATTGTGAATAATGCGGCTATGAACATTGGTGTACAAGTATCTCGAGTCAGTTTTCAAATCTTGTAATTTAGGAGTAGGAATTTGCAGTGTCAGTTTTTTCTTTTTAATCCCTTCCTCAGGACAGAAGAATTTGGATGGATCCGAACAAATCTTTCACTAGAGGAATAAATTAATGTCTGCCATTTCCTTCATGAACATCTCTTTCAGCCTCTTTCAAGTGGTTCCTTATAGTGATTTTTTTTTCTTATTGTGGTAAAACATAAATAACATAAAACTTACCATTTTAACCATTTTTAAGTGTACAGTTCAGTGGCATTAAATACATTCACATTGTGGGGTAACAGTCACCATGCATCTATCTCCAGAACTTTTTCACCATTCCAAACTGAAACCCTCTATTCTTTCCTCCTGTCTGTCCCTGACGCTCACCATCCTGTTTTCTGTGAAGACAGAAATAAATGACTGCTCTAGATACCTTAGGTAAATGGAATTATGCAATATTTATCCTTTGTGACTGGCTTATTTCACTTAGTATATCTTCAGGGTTCATCCATGTATCAGAATTTCCTTCTTTTTTAATCCTTTTAGTGATGTTTTTCTTTTTGGCGGCTGGCTGGTATGGGGATCTGAACCCTTGACCTTGTTTGTTATGACACTGCATTCTAACCACGTGAGCTAACTGGCCAGCCCCTTATGGTGATTTTTGAGCTTTTTTTTTTTTTTTTTTTTTTAAAAAGATGACCGGTAAGGGGATCTTAACCCTCGACTTGGTGTTGTCAGCACCACGCTCAGCCAGTGAGCGAACCGGCCATCCCTATATGGGATCCGAACCCGTGGCCTTGGTGTTATCAGCACCACACTCTACCGAGTGAGCCACAGGCCGGCCCAAGCTTTTTGTTTTTTAGTATTGGAAAAGAAATTATGTGTGTATGTGTTTAAGTACTGTATATGATTATATTATGGTTTAATTGGAGAAGCAGAGAGTAGTGAAGAGTTTGTTTGTATTGAGGATATCTGGTTAAAATGAGCCCTGGTTAGTATACAGATACTGTGAAGTTTTATGATTGTATAGGTCAATACTTTTGAGAATTGCTGTATGTGATTTGATCCCATTTGCATCCACAGTCTTTAGAGATCACAGAATTTTTTTTTTTTTTTGTCTTTTTCCGTGTCTGGCAACGGATCGCAACCCTCAGCGTCGCCACCGGACCGGGACCGGCAACAGGATCGCAACCATCAGTGTTGCCCCTGCGCCTCGCTCAGCCAGTGAGCGGGAACCGGTCTGTATGTGGGATCCGAACCCTCGGCGGGAGCGCCACTGCGCTTCCCAAGCGGCGCACTATAGCAGTGCTCCACCGGGCTGGCCAAAGAATTTTTTTTTTACATTAAGTTAAAAATTGTTTTCTGTAGATTGTGGATTTTTTGTCATGGTTGTTTCAAGCTTGTAGAGTAGTGTTTCTAGGGCATATTGTAAAACAGTGGGGTAGTCACTCTACCCAACTAGGTATTAACTGTTTGATTCTATTTTATAATTTTTTTCTTTATGTATTTATAGCCTTACCTTCAGGAAAAACAATCTCCCGCAAAATGAGTATTGGAGCTATTGTTCATTATCAGTCTTCTATATTTTAGGCTTTGGAAAAGAAGGGGTGCTTTATTATATTTGGAACAGTAATCATTTATTCATTTATTCAGCTCACTGACAGCCTCCTCATGTGGTGCACCCGGAACAGGATCTACTTCTTGGAAAATACCGGCATGGGCAGATCATATTGTTTGTTGAGAGCTTCAGGATAAAGAATCTTTAATTGTGTATCCAGTCTAGTATACTTTTTTTTTTTTTTTAAAGATGACCGGTAAGGGGATCTCAACCCTTAGCTTGGTGTTGTCAGCACCATGCTCAGCCAGTGAGCCAACCGGCCATCCCTATGTAGGATCCGAACCCGTGGCCTTGGTGTTATCAGCACTGCACTCTCCTGAGTGAGCCACGGGCCGGCCCTACTTTTTTTTTTTTTAAAGATACTTGGAGTAAGGTGACTATTTTAACTTAAATTTTAAAATGTAGTCTTTAAGGAGTAGATTTAACATTATCAAGTTTTCGTGCGTGCTTGTACAAAGGTACACATACTTTATTTCAAAAAGCAGTGTTTCCTGCAACCAGCCCAGCAGCGACCACCAAGCTGCTGCAGGAAGTGCTCTGGGTTCCCGAGCTGGAATGGTGGGGTGGTGAGGGCTTTTGCCATACACCCCTGACATCTGCACCTAGCCCGGCAATGACCAAGCCATGGCTGGAAGCCCTTCTCCCCCCCTCCCCCACGTCCCCTGTGGGAATGAGGGGGGTGCCACAGGCCTCAATCCAGCCCCTCCTCCTTCCCTCACATTTCCTTCCCCCTCCCCCCCCACTGCCTAACTGCTCCACAGCAGCATCCTAGAATGTAAAAAAAATATTAATAAAACTACGTTTTCTTTTTTTTTAAAAAAAAGCAATGTTTTATTTTGACACTTTCCTGATTAATTTTCCTGTTCCATCAGAAAATAAGTTATTTTATTTAGCAGTTTTAATTAAAGCAAGTAGTTGGGAAATAGGCCATTTTCAATTTATCAGGCTTGGATTTGGAGAGTTTATATGTAAATAAGTAGACACATATATGTGTATTTTTAAAATAACTGATTTTAGCAGTTTTAATTATAAACACCCAATTTACTGAATGCTTTTGCAGAGCACTTTGTCACATTCTTATGTACATGCTGGTCACCACCTTGTAAGGTAAGTACACAGATTATTTTATTTATTTATTTATTTATTTATTTTTGTCTTTTTTCATGTCTGGCAACGGATCGCAACCCTCAGTGTCGCGCCCGTACCGGACCAGGACCAGCAACGGGATCGCACCCCTCAGTGTTGCGCCCGCACCTCGCCCAGCCAGTGAGCAGGAACCGGTCTGTATGTGGGATCCGAACCCTCGACGGGAGCGCCACTGCGCTCCCAAGCGGCGCACTGTAGCGGTGCGCCACCGGGCCGACCCCAAGTTACACAGATTATTGTCATTTTCCAGACTAGTCAATTTGAGTTAGGAAAAATATAGTATTGCAGATGGGACTTGAATTCAGAGTGTTTGCCTGATTTCAAAACTGACATTCATAATAGCTTTGCTCTGTTGCTTGCCTTATGTGAACAGTGCATTTAAAAAAATAAAGATGGACTTACAGATAATAGCTACTTGATTTTCATTTCCTCTTCCAAATGATTTCTTCAGATCTAAATGATGTTTTAGATTTGGAGTAGAAGGGACACATTCTCTGTGTGTTGGCAGAGCAAGCTGCTGCTGTTAAAAATTTGGACTATCAATTTAAAAGTATAATTAATATATATGCAGAATTTTTCTCTTAAACTGGTAGTGCCAGGAAAAGTTGTAGGTCTTCATGAATAGCTGATAAGATTTTTGTTTGTTAAGGATATTGTTTTAAGGACATTGGCTACTGAACTCAGAGTTGAACTTGTGATCCACCAATTGAGCAGATCCTTTTTTATTTTGTCTATTTTTTCTTTTTATAAAAATAAAATTTAGCTATTTTTTTTTTCCTTTTTTTTTCTTTTTTTTCGTGTCCAGCAACGGATCGCAACCCTCAGTGTCGCACCTGTACCGGACCAGGACCGGCAACGGGATCGCAACCCTCGGCGTTGCTCCCAAACCCCGCTCAGCCAGTGAGCGGGAACCGGTCTGTATGTGGGATCCGAACCCTCGGCGGGAGCGCCACCACACTTCCCAAGCGGTGCACTGTAGCGGTGCGCCACCGGGCCGGCCCAAATTTAGCTATTTTTGTTAGCTATCTCAAGGCTTTTTTTTTCTCTAAATGAAATGGGGCGAACAGGGTATAAAGTTTTATGTATGAGTATAACACAGTTGCAAATTATTTTGAATATTAACCCTTCAAATTTACTTTGTTTCTTGAGGGATCATTTGGTATTTACTGATATAATTACCAGTTTTATTTTAACAGGTAGAAATGAAGAGTTAAACTATCTTACAATGTCTGCATAACCTGCTGTAAAAATTTTAAAGCCCTGATTGGAAAATCAGTCTTGATTAAAAGTTTGGCTTAGACTTTTCTAATTTTCTTTCTTTTTTTTTTTTTTGTCTTTTTTCCGTGTCTGGCAATGGATCGCAACCCTCAGTGTCGCCCCCGTACCGGACCGGGACCGGCAACGGGATCGCAACCCTCGGTGTTGCCCCCGCGCCTCGCTCAGCCAGTGAGCGGGAACCGGTCTGCATGTGGGATCCGAACCCTCGGCGGGAGCGCTGCCGCGCTTCCCAAGCGGTGCACTAGCACAGTGCACCACCGGGCCGGCCCCTCTAATTTTATTTCTAAGTATTTGCCATTATACATATTTTCTAAAAAAATTAAAGTCAATGGAACAAAAATGGGTTCTCTGGTTCTGTTTCTTCTGTCTGCTGAAATTTATTGTATATGTTAATATACATTAGTATAAATTGTGGTACTTTATATCCTGCTGTTAAACATTTGTAAAACAGAGAACCTCTGGATGAAATACAAGCCTAATTTATTTCCCTTTGGAAAATACCTATTAAGCCTATGGAGATGAGCTCTTAGAAATTTGAATTAAAATATTCTTCTGTGTCAGTAAGCAAGGAATTTAGAAATCCTGGGAGTTACAGGTCCTAGTATAGTCTCTGGTGAACTGATCTTATCCAGACTATTATGTACAGTTGGGACATTGCTGGGACAAACTAGAGGATGGTGAGGCTAAGGAATGTTTTAGAAATTATATTGTAGATAGATAAATCACAGGACAAACTGGTATGCTTAGTTTGGAGAAACAAAGAATTCTGGAAGGAGCACAATGCATTTAAATGGCTCTTTTTTTTAGAAGTCTCTTTTCTAGGAGGTAGAGGTGACAGATTTTGATTCATTACAGGGATTCATTTTAAACTAGTCTGGTAATAGAAAATTGTTACTTTAAAAATTTAAATTGTTACTGAGATACCATCTCACCCCAGTTAGGATGGCTAATATCTAAAAGACTGAACGATAAATGCTGGTGAGGTTGCAGAGAAAAAGGAACTCTCATATATTGTTGGTGGGACTGCAAAATGGTGCAGCCTCTATGGAAAATGGTATGGAGTTTCCTCAAACAATTGCAGATAGATCTACCATATAACCCAGCTATCCCACTGCTGGGAATATACCCAGAGGAATGGAAATCATCAAGTTGAAGGTATACCTGTTCCCCAGTGTTCATTGCAGCACTCTTTTTTTTTTTTTTTTCCTTTTTGTCTTTTTTCGTGACTGGCAACGGATCGCAACCCTCAGTGTCGCACCCATACCGGACGGGGACCGGCAACGGGATCGCAACCTTCGGTGTTGTGCCCGCACCTCACTCAGCCAGTGAGCGGCCGGTCTGTATGTGGGATCCGAACCCTCAGTGGGAGCGCCCCTGCGCTCCCAAGTGGCGCACTGTAGCAGTGCGCCACTGGGCCGGCCCACATTGCAGCACTCTTAACAATAGCTAAGAGTTGGAACCAGCTCAAATGTCCATGATCAGATGAGTGGATACGGAAAATGTGGTATATCTACACAATGGAATACTACTCTGCTATAAAAAAGAATGAAATACTGTCATTTGCAACGACATGGATGGACCTAAAGAGAATTATGTTAAGTGAAACAAGTCAGGCACAGAAAGAGAAAAATCACATGTTCTCACTTATTTGTGGGAGCTAAAAATAAATAAATACACACACAAAAAGCGGGGGGGAAGCATGCTCTCTATTGGAGGGTATGTCACAGCTGCAGAGGGTTGGGCTAGAATATCAACAATACTAATAACGTTTTTTGAAAATTTATGAGTTTACAGTTCTAAGCACTACCTGCATTAACATGTTTAATCCTCCCAGCAATCCTGTGAGGTAAGGAAGGTTTTGTTATGAGTCCCATTTCATGGTTAAGGAGAATGAGGCTCGTAATATGAACAACCTAGTAAGGGACAGTTTTGATTAAAAACTCGGCAGTTGGATTCAGAGCCCAAACTTTTAACCAAGTTTCACTAATTGTTACTTCTGTTGTTCTTAAGTTAGTGTTTTAAGTATAGATAATGATATTAACTGATAAAGTCAGGTAAAATTACGACTTGTAAGAGGGTACTTCCGAAAGTTCCTACTGGCCAGTTGCCACACACACAAAAAAAGGTTCATAGAAAAATAGAATCAAAAGATAGTGTGAATCTTTCCATGAACTTTTTGAAGAACCCTCATACATGCTAGCTAGTGATCTATTTTGATAGTGTTCAGAATGGCTAAATTTCAGTATTGGGAGAAATAAATCAGCCAGAAGCCTAGTATTATGTGCAGCGATCCCCCGGATTACAGATTGACAGTCCAAATTAAAAAACTGATTTACCTGTTAATGCACATCTGTACAGAGATTTTATTTGATAATCTTTAGCTAAAGAAGTGTGCATTTTTGCACTTTTAGACATATTTACCTTCATAAATCTCCGTTCATTCTTAAAATGCAATAAGAAAAACAGTCCATCTCCAGCTTCAATTAGCTAGACAAATTGTAATCAGTAGTTTACTTTTTTTTTTTTTTTTTTTTTTTTAAAAGATGACCGGTAAGGGGATCTTAACCCTCGACTTGGTGTTGTCAGCACCACGCTCAGCCAGTGAGCGAACCAGCCATCCCTATATGGGATCCGAACCCGTGGCCTTGGTGTTATCAGCACCGCACTCTACCGAGTGAGCCACAGGCCGGCCCCCAGTAGTTTACTATTTAAATTCGTTTTCTCTTCTTCCAATTCTAACATTCCGCCTGTTGTCACAGGTACAAACAAAGCAAAAGTAGAAGAAAATTTAATTAGCTTATTAGTACATGTGTACTTAATGCTTTAGAAATTATTTTGAAGCACTTTTTGTGTGTGTGTGTGTGTGACTGGTAAGGGGATTGCAACCCTTGGCGTGGTGTCCGCACCACGCTTAGCCAGTGAGCGTACCCGCCATCACTATATAGGATCCGAACCCACGGCCTTGGCACTCCCAGCGCCGCACTCACCTGAGTGAGCCACGGGGTTGGCCCTTGAAGCACTTTTAAACTTGTGAAATAGTAGAGCAGCAAACAAAAATAGCCCACGTACCCTTCACCCAGAGAGTCCCATTAAGGTTTTGCCAAATATCTCAATGATGGATGTCCTTATAGCAAACAGTCTAATCCAGGATCACATTTTCTCCTAGTTTTCTTGTCTCTCTAATATACTTCGTTTCCAAACAGTTTCTTTATTCTTTTGAGTTTCATCCCCTTGATCTTATCAAAGATGGTAGGGCACTCATTTTATAGAGTGTCTCTCAACTAGGGTTTGTGCAGTGCCGCCTCATGATTAGACTCAGGTTGATTATTTTGGGCAGGAAGATCATTGTTTTCTTTGCATTCTGTTTGGTAGAACATGATGTTTATTTGACTAGTGTTAACTTTGATGACTTGGTTAAGATGGTGTGTGCCATCTTTTCCTTTGTTAATAAATATTTTGTGTGGCAGTGCTTTGGGACAATGAAAATATCTTGTCTTTCTAGTACTGAATAGGAATCCTGTGGAGTATGCATAAAGCAAATGTACTTCACAGGGCCTGGATTTCCAAAGCCTTGCAGTTTCAAATACTGACCTTGCAAAGGACAGAAAAAGTTCCCTAGGCTATAGTCTCTGTTGTAAGATAAAGAATTGTAACACAGCAAGGTTGCTGGCTCAAAGACAGACAGGTTACTGTTGATATGTAAAGATACTGGGATATTGCTGTAAGAAGAGAATGTTTGCTAAAATCAAGCTTTTGTTGCAAATTGCATTATGGAAGGTCACCTTGCCTGTCTTACTGAATGTTACCTGCTTCTGTTATTAAACTTGTTAAACTGTACTTAGCAAAAACCCCACCTATTTTTTCTTCCTGTAACTTCCTGGTCTGGAGAATAAATGCGGGAAGAGAACCCCAATTTGGGGTTAATTTCCCAAATGGAAGGAATGCCTCTCTCTTGAGGGTTCTGGGAGATCAACCCCTTTTCGGGGCTTCTCACTGCTCAGAAGAGATGGGCTTTGAGTAATCTTTGATGGCTCTGTCACCCAGGGAAAAAGGGGTAACAAATCCATGGGAGGCAAAGCAACAATCCTATTTCTTTTTCTCTGAGAGGATGGAAATTTGGGGCAGGGGTTAATGCGTGGTTTTAAATCCCATTATAGTTGTTGTCTAAGTCCTTGAAAACTTAATGTTTTTCTGAAATTTAAATATTGTGGATAATGGAATTTGAAAAATGTTTAAAATTGGATTAAATTTTACGGTGTATTGTGTTGCTTGAAAGAGAATGGTGAATTAAGAGCATGTAGTTAGTTTGAGAGATCTGGACTTTATTCTTAGTAATTCTGTAATCTTGGGCAATTTATATTATTTTATAAGTTATCAGCTGTTCTTACCTTTAAAAAAAGGTTTGTTTTGTAAATTGTGTGAGATGTCAGCCTTTTATAATAAACACATCAGGATACTAAGTTAATTTCTTTGGTGTCATTCGAAAGACAGACTACCTTGAACACATTTCAAGTGAAAAATTTTAAAGGGCTGGCCATCCAGCTCAGTTGGTTAGAGAGTGGTGCTGATAACACCAAGGTCCAGGGTTCGATCCCTGTTAACTGTCAGTTGCTTGGGGGAAAAAAAAGAGAAAAATTAACACACTCTCTGTGGAAGTTACTGAGTAGACATAATTAGAACACATGGTAGTAGATTGAAAAAATTAACACATTTATAAATTCTGTGTTCACAATCTGACCTGATTGTATTAAAGTATACTGATGTTTTAGGGATGAAAAAGTTTGCTTCTAGAAAACAGATTGTTGGCTTTTAGTACTTAGTATTTATAGGTATTAAGTACTATCAATTTCAGAGGTAGACAGCCTAAAAGATTGCCAGAATATAGTTTTACATGAAAACCTAATTTTAATGCAACTAAATTCTTTTGTAGGTTGTGTCAGCTGATTCAAATGTTAGATACTTTTCATTTATTTATTTTAGGTACCATTTTAGGACAAAATGTGTAACATCTCTCTCTTTTTTTTTTTTGCTGTTGGCGAGTATGGGGATCCGGACCATGATCTCGAGGTTATAAGGCTGCACTCTAACCAACTGAGCTAACTGGCCAGCCCTAAAATTGTAACATCTTACATGATGAATGTTTAACCTTTTCTTAATACTCATAGTTTTGAAGAAATTACTTTTATAATTATGAATTTAAATTTAAAGTTCTGAGACCTCATTTTACTTTTTTTAAAAAATTAAGCGATATTTGCAATTATTTTATACTTCTCACTGAAGATGTTTCTGTAGATATATATATTCAAGATTATAATGGTGCCTTTAGTCATTTAATTTTGTTGAAACTTGGCTTTAGTGGCTCTTAAAAAAATGAATTTGGTAAATTTGAGATTTACAGTTTTATTTACCTCATATACAAGAAATAACCTGACACTAGACCTCAAAGAATGAAGACGACTGAAGACACCAGAAAACCAAGAGAGAAATAGTTTATCTTAAATACTGGCCCAGGAAGAAAAGCATCCACAAGCACTAGGAAATCACACTGCAACTGTTGGAGTGGGGTCAAAAACTTAACTTTGAACAGAAGATTTTTCTGGTAGAAGTGTACCTTCCCCACTACAAATTCTTAAGCCTGTTGAATAATTACAGAATTGAATATTTTTACTTGTTCTAAATACTGTCTGTACTCTTTCATGGACAATATCCTAGTGGTGGGTATTTTTAGCTAATTTTGAAGGTTTTCTCAATTTTTTTTGTTTGTGGGGTTTTTTTTTTGTTTGTTTGTTTGTTTTTGATGGCTGGCCAATTGTGGAGGATCCAGACCTTTGACCTTGGTGTTGTAACACCCTGCTCTGACCAACTGAGCTAACCTGTGACCCCTCTCAGGTTTTATTCATCCAAGTCTCTGGAGTTTAGTGATTATTGTTCTTGTGCATAACCTCAAGTTAGGAAAGTTACTAATTTTTGCAATCTTAAGGTTTATCTCACTTTAAGTAAATGTGCAGGGTAGATCTTAATTGCTTATTACAAGTAAAAGTAACTAGAAAGCCTTAGTCTGCAGAAATTTGTGCAGAATAAAATAAAATACTAATGGACCTGGCGTCTCTGGTCAGTTTAAATTCATTCCTCCTAGTTGAGGAGTCTTCAGGTGGTGAGTCCAAGATTTTACTAACTTAAGCTGTTGTATAAACTGATGGCTGTCTTTCATTGTTAGAAGAGATAGGTTTGCCTGACAGTGCCTGTCAGCAGTGTTTTGTGATGTAAGTGTGTTCATCTAGATAACTGGTCTGTAACCCGTTTATATTTTTATTCTTTAAACCAAATCCCTTATTTTCATAGAATGTGACTAATGGTGCTATATAAAGTTCTCTTCAATGTTCGTTATAATCTTTGCTTTATAGACAAAAAGGATATACACTTTTGCTTTAGTTTGTTTATGATGACTAGCATTGATTTACTGGAGATTGCCCAGTATTACAGTTCTGATCACTCTGTTATTGTTTACCTGTGTTCATTCTCTTTTTTAAATCTGCCTTTTTTTGATTGTTATTGTGTATGAAAGAGATATTGGAATTTGGAGATACAGGTTCTAGTCCTGTATATGTAATCTTAGCAAGACAGAGCTAATTTTTCTGGGTTGGGCTTGCTCATTTATAAAATAATAGAACAAGGAGGTTGAGCTAAAATATCTTGAACTTTCTTCTTGGTCTTAGATTGTATGTTACAAGTTTGAAATGGAAAGATGCTTGTTGAAGATAATACAATAGCACAAAAAAGAAACGGCATGAAGATGATGAAAAAAAAGAAGAGATGAGTGTTATGGTACCTCCCTGCTTATCAGTCTCACCTGAACCTTGTTTTGAAGCAGAAATTTATTGAAAATTCAGAAGTATTTTAGGAGAACAGCATGATCAAAAGTACTAAGAACCTCAGTTTTCGTTAGAGCGATGATAGCATTGTGTGAAAAACTTAAAGAGCTCTCTTTCTCTGACTCATTAAAAAATACCCATTTTGGGCCGGCCGGTGGCGCACTGGACAGTGCGCCGCTTGGGAGCGCGGCGGCGCTCCTGCCGAGGGTTCGGATCCCATGTGGAGACCGGTTCCCGCTCACTGGCTGAGCGAGGTGCGGGCGCAACACCGAGGGTTGCGATCCCGTTGCCGGTCCCTGGTACGGGCGCGACACCGAGGGTTGCGATCCCGTTACCGGTCAGTAAAAAAGACAAAAAGGAAAAAAAAATACCCATTTTTGTTCTGTCCAGTATTAGCAGCAAGGATCAATAAATTGAAAAAGAAATATGGTCAGAAAAAAAATTCATATGGAATTAATTATTGGCTTATTTTGAGGTGGAACCGATCATAACAGCAATAATACAGGGAAACCTAATCTTAATAGATCTCCAACAAGAAATAGAAGAAGAATTTAAAGAATGGCCGGAGTCTGTTTTCAGAGATAAAGAAAGGTGTCACATCTATTAAACAATAGCCCACCAGAATAAAAGATAAAAACATGACACAGCGGGCCGAGCCCGTGCCGCCGTGGGTTCGGATCCTATATAGGGATGACCAGTTCGCTCACAGCGCTCACTGGCTGAGCACGGTGCGGCCGGTCTCAAAAAGGACAAAAAAAAACCCCCAAAAAAAACACATGACACAGCAATTAAGTTCATCTTTTTTGTTTTGTTTTTGGTGGCTGGCTGGTATGAGGATTGACCCTTGACCTCACTGTTATAACACCATGCTCTGACCAACTGAGCTAACCAGTCAGCCCTTAAGTTCATCATTGAAACTCAAAGCAGAATTAAAATCAAGGGGACAAAAGATGAAGTCAAAAAACATTCAGAATGCAAGAATTAAGGAAATATAAAACACAGGAAAGTAGCAGACTCGGGTAGCTATTTTTGTGCCTCTGTTATGCCTTCTTGTCCCTCTTCTGGTAACAGTGTCCTGCCTTGCCTTTTGAGTAGCTGCCTGCTTTCTGTTCAGTGTGGTTCTAGCTAGACTGTTAATCACAGTGTATCCCATAATCTAGTTCTGACTAGCCATAGTAATGGGGCTTGGGGCGGGCTTATGACACAGCGCCCAGAAGTTTTGTGCAAGTAGTAGCAGGAAGAGATGGTCTTTTGCCTTTGGGATCACAGTGCAGGAGTGTGGTAAGCTTAAAGATGCATGTGGCTGTTATGTCTGTCTGAGGGAAGAAACCCATCTGCTCAAGGAGAAGTAAGGCCCTCAGGAGGGAGTAGAGAGAATCCTAGAGATATATTTTGTTTTTGGATCTAGCTGTATGTGGTGTCAGTGTAACTTTAGACTTAATTAAATGAAGCAATAAAAATTCTTTTTCTTGAGCTGGTTTGAATTGGGAATTTGTAACCTTGCACTCCAAGATAGTTCTGGCTAATTCATAAATTATTCTTGAGAATAAAGAATATGTAACATATGGATACGAGAGTTGGTGGTGATAGTCAGTTCTACTGAAAACAACTAAGAGTGTTCTAAAATTATAAAACAAAACTTTTGTAAAAACATCAAAATGTTGACAAGATAGGAATTTCAAAGGGCTAATATTGAAAGGCTAATATTAAAAGGAAAATGGGAACTCAGGTAATAGAAATGGGAATTGCTTTTGCTCTGTGTATTAGTCCATTTCTGTTGCTTATAACAAGATACTTGGAACTGGGTAATTTGTAAGAAAATGAAATTTATTGGAGTTTCAGAGGCTGGGAAGTCCAAAGTCTGGGGAACACATCTGGTAAGAGGACCTTCTTGGTGGCAGCGGTGCTTTTTAAAGCTCTCAGAACTGTGTCCCTGAAACCACTAGGCATGGTCCTCAGAATCTAATCACCTCTTCAAAGCCCTGCCTTTCAATTATCATAATAGGATATCCCACCCTCTTACCCTTGTCACAGTGGGGATCAAGCTATTAATACATAAAACTTGAGGGACACAAGCCATATCACCCTGATGGCAAAAATTTCACATTAACTTGAGTTTCAAAAGTTTTCTGGGTGAGATGCTGAGAAATCAAAGCTTCAAATCTGCACAAAATTCACAGGTCAAGTAGGAGACCCTTTTCTTTAATAAGCTGAGACCCCAAATGGGATAAGGATTATTGAGAAGTAAGTTAGCCTGCATATTTATTTGTGGTCTGGGTTAACATCTACTAGGTGGTCCAAGGAACCTGAAGTCTTGAACTTGGATTATGGTGGTTCTAAGCAGGTAGTGTTCCCAGACACCTGAAAGAAGCTGCCTTTATCCTAGGCTTCAAATTACAAGTGATTTTAGGTAAAATGACCAGCATTCACAGATAATTAGGAATACGAGGGAATAAGCATGAGCGAGAACTACCAGAAACAGCAGAAATGTATCTGCAAAGACTTGTGACTTTGGAATTGTCAGAGACTATTACTACCCCGTTGTATTTAAAGAAATATGACACACTTAAATCTTTAGGGAGTAGGAAACAATAAAATATGACATAGCAGCAAATAGAAATTCTAGAAATGAAGATTACAAACAAAATTTAAAACTTGATGGTTTTACAAGAGTAAGCAAAGATGAAGAAAGAATTAGTGAAATGGAAGGTAAGCCAGAAGAGATATATTTCAGTAGAGAGAGAAAACAATGAGAAAAAGATAGGAGAAGAGGGTAAGAGACTTAAGGGATAAAGTGAGGACTAACATACGTTTAATCTGAGTCTCAATAGGATGATAGGGAATGGAGCAGTGTCTAAAGAGATAATAGCTGAGAATTTTCCACAGCTGAAGGATACCAACCCATAGTCAAGAAGCTAAGTGAATGACAGAGTGAAAAAGAAGAAAACCACGCCTAAGCACACAGTGAAACTGCAGAAAAGCAAAGACAAAACATCTTAAAAACAGCAGGGGTGGGGATGGAGATTACCTTCAAAGAAACTTTAGATGACTTCTCAATTACAACTGTGGATGCCAAAATATAAAGAAGCTGAAAGATACTAAAACAACCTTAACATGCTGAAAGAAAACAGTTGTCAATCTAGGTTTCTATTACAGTGAAAATGCCTTTCAAGAAAAAAGAAATTTTGGCAAACAAAAAACAGTATGTCACCAGTAGGAAATTTTAAAGGATAAATTTAAGGCAGAAGGAAAGTCTGAGATGCAAGAAAAAAAACAGCCAGGAATGTCATAAATATGTGGTTAAATCTAAATGAAAAATAAATTGTTTAAAACAAAAATAATATCACAGCTTAAAATACAGAATTAAAATACACCTACACAAAAACTGAGTAATTAAGAAGTTACATCCACATAATAATTATGAGAATTAAAAGAATGGGGATCAGAAATTATTGATAATTATTGACAGTTTATGCAAATAATGTAGAATACTTAAGTAGATGATCAGTTCCCCAAGAAGAAATACAAATATATATATTAGAACACTATGGAAAATGTTTCTTTAGTAAGTAAAGAAATTTGACTACGTTGATAGTAAATGAAGCATTTATACTGATTAAGTCATAGCTTTCTCCAAAATGTTGGTGAGACTGATGAATTTAGTCTATTTAGAAATTTCTGGTAGCGGGCCTAGCCCGTGGTGCACTCGGGAGAGTGTGGCACTGGGAGCGCAGCAGCGCTCCTGCTGCAGGTTCGGATCCTATATAGGGATGACCGGTGCGCTCACAGCGCTCACTGGCTGAGCGCGGTGCGGCTGTTCTCAAAAAGGACAAAAAAAAAAAAAAAAAAAATTTCTGGTAGCAATGTAAAAATTTTGGCCACTGTATATCAAAAGCTATAAAGACGGGCCGGCCCGGTGGCGCACTGGATAGTGCGCCGCTTGGGAAGCGCGGCGGCGCTCCCGCCCGAGGGTTTGGATCCCGCATACGGACCGGTTCCCGCTCACTGGCTGAGCGAGGCGCGGGAGCAGCACCGAGGGTTGCAATCCTGTTGCCGGTCCCGGTCCGGTATGGGGGCGACACTGAGGGTTGCGATCCGTTGCCGGACACGGAATAAGACAAAAAAAAAAAAGCTATAAAGATGTTCATGCTATTTATTTCACTATTAATTAAGGATTTTAAAATATGGAAATTAAAAGGCAAAAGCTAACTTAGGAAGATGTTACGAAAAATTGTATGATACCATTTTGTTAGACTATTATGCAGCTATTATTTCTTGTTCTGTAAGAATATGTAATATGGTAGGTAGAAGATGCTGGTTGATTGTTGAGGCAAGGTCACAGCACTGAGAGAGGGCTAGGCTCTTTGGAATTTTATTACAGTAATTTATTCTGAGAATGTCTGTCCCTGGTGTCTTGCATGCATTTTAAGCTTAGCGTATCATAAAATGGTACTTCTGTGTTCCTTTTCTCAGGGAATCTATCCAGCTACTCTTTTTCTGTACAGGTACTGTTGTACCAGTAATCCTTGGAGATTGGCAGTGAAGAATGTTCGCATGAAATTGGGATGAACTTTGTATGCTGGCTCATGTTCCCTTAAGTCTTTTTTTTCTTTCCCTTGGTGTTAACTCATTCTTTTACTATAGCTACTATGATGGCGGCTCCGGGGGTCATGAGAATTTAAATAAATGTAGTCCACATAGTTTAAGCTTTATAGCAGTCTATCCGATGAAACTTTTTGTGATGATGAAAATGTTCTGTATCTGTGATCTTCAGTACAGCGGCCACTAGCTCCATGCGGCTGCTGAGCACTTAAAATGTACTAGTGCTACTGAGGAACTGAGCTTTTAATTTTTTTTTTTTTTTTACTTTTTCGTGACCGGTAAGGGAATCACAACCCTTGGCTTGGTGTTGCCTGTACCGTGCTCAGCCAATGAGCGCACCGGTCATCTCTATATAGGGTCATCTCTATATAGGATCCGAAACCGCGGCAGGAGTGCCGCTGCACTCTCAGTGCCGCACTCTCCTGAGTGCGCCACGGGGCCGGCCCAGAGCTTTTAATTTTACTTAATTTAAATTTAAATAACTACATGTGGGTCTTAGCTACCATATTGGATAGCACATCTCTGAGGGATAGCCTCTGGGTTGTTCTTTGACTACTGGTTTTGCGTTTTGGATGATTGCCTTCTTTCTAGTAAAGAGAGAACACTGTTTCTCCCCCTTACAGCCGCTCCATTATCAAAATAGCATCATAGACACACAGTCAGGGGCAAGTACGTTATGTTACAGATCCAGAAACTGGAAGTCCTTTTTTTCCTAACATTGGACTCATCCTGTGAATTATCTCAGTTCAATTTTTTTTATTTTCTGTGTTTAAAAAGATTGAAAGGGATGCATCCTTTCTGTATTTAATGTCTTGTGTAGTACATGATCATTTTGGTCACTTTCCTTTTCTAAAGAATTATTACTAATGAAGTTCAGAAGTAGAAATCATGCTTAGCTGTATTTCTTATGAGTGCAGAGCAAAATGTACCATTTTAGTTGGTTTAAATTTTTTGTTTCAGCTGACAGCACCAAGATGCAGTAATCCTTGGAGATTGGCAGTGAAAAATGTTCACATGGTACCAGCCAGCTGCCCGCCCCCCCCCAAAAAAAGTTTTGTTTCATGGCCTCTTTAGGGAGACCTCATGTGGTACCATGACAAATATGACTGGTGATGTTTTTGTTATTTTTCATTTCTAGTGATATGTCCCTATACACCTTTTGAAGGAAACCAGAAAAAGATACCATGAATCCTGCTCAAGCGGCTTCTGAAGCACCATCTCTAATAGAGGAGCTTTTTCTAAGCTCCATGTACACTTCCATTTTCCTTTTCTACTGTTACTCTTTCACCCTCACAGAGGAAGAGGGATGACCAATAAAGCATGATATATTCAAAATGTTAATTTCTTTTTTGTTTGTCCAGCCCTTCTTATTTTAAATTGAGGGGACTCATGAAAGGTCAGAGGCCAAAGGGCCCTTCCTAATAAGGGGTTGACTTAGCCTCTCTTTTTATAGCAGAGGCACCTGAGGACAGCCCTGGGGCATGTGGCTAGGCAGGGGTCTGGTGAACCCACACCCTGGCTCTCCTGGCCTTTGGCTCCCTGAGGACCAGAGCATCATGCCTTATGCTCCATAAACTGGCCTGGTGGTGTGTCCTCTGGTGTCATCCTTCATGCCACTGTCAGATGGCAGTTACTTTCCGGGAAAGGGAGGAGAGAGGGAGCAGTCTCTAGGTGAGGATTGTGGGGAATTCTCCAGGAATAGTCTCGGGTAGACTCCCCAGGGAAACAGCCTCTTGTGGTGGACAGAGCACAGGTCAGTGACAATCTGTGGTGATCCAAATGCTCGCATCCCAGGTGAGCTGAAAGCCCAAACACAAGGCGCCTTCCCATCAGGCCCGACTGGAGTCCAGGGGCTCTTCCACCTCCCCCGGAAAGTGCTGGTGATGAGATAGGACCGCTCATCGTCAGCGGAACCCTGTGGGCTGTTGGCGTGGCATCTGTCTCCTGTTTCTTAACACACATCGAGTGTGGTGACATCATAGCAGCTTTATGGCAATTTAAAGTGAGAAGTGGAAATAGCAGTAGGCAGAAAACTGTCCTAGTTTTATGTAGAGACTGATAGTGGCTAAATGAACTTGACAAATCGCTGCATTTGTAGAATGAGAACACATCTTTTTCTCTTGTGGGGGAATTAAAGGAAAAGTGAGATTATGAAGAAATGTGAGCTTTCAGAAATAATGACAGTATATTCTAAGTGAATGTCTAATTATGGAAAAATAATAGGCCTTTGTTGTCTATTTTGACTAAGCCACATTTTAATACAAATTTACTTAGACTTAGTTACCCCAGAGAAAAGAATAGGACGTAGGCTGTTAGGGAAAATAATTTCTGTGATTTAACCATTCACTTGCTTGATGGTGCTTTTTCTGATTCTGTCTCTAGTCAGGATGGGTGCATTTTGGGAAACAAAATTGCTTCTATTTCTTCACAGATAGGGGATGTGTCAATTGTTTTTTTATTATGGTTTTTATTCTAAAGTTTTACTTTCTAAGTATGTAGACTTCATTACTTGTTGGTGCCCAAATCTAGCCTAGCAGTTAATTCATATGGTAACAGATGGTAATGCTAGATCACAGTCTTTAATAATAAGGAAAAGATTTACATACATTTTTAGGCAAAACAGTTTTCATGCTGATAGCTCTGCAAGTGGTTGTCTGTGTTTTCTGGAATATTGGGGCTTTAGTTAAGGTATACCCCAGTGTTTTCAGTAAATTAATTTATGTACATAGATATGTTTTTAGAATTCCCACTTATGTTTCTAGTTCTTTATTTTTTAGCCATCCTTCCATATTAAGGTCATTTGATTATTTAATCTCTTGCTAGAAATAGAATTAATTCAACTAAATTAAAAGGAATAATTTTTAACAGGCATCTAATTTGCATGCTATTTATAGAAAAACAAATTTTATTTATGTATTTTTTTGGTGGCTACCCAGTACAGGGATGGAACCCCATACCTTGGTTTATCAGCACCACACTCTGATCAGCTGAGCTAACTGGATAGCCCGTAAAAACAATTTTTAGTATTTGAAATTGTTTAAAAACTTGCTTTTAGATAGATTTTGTCTTCTTTTTTTTTTTTTTCCATTTTTTTGTCTTTTTTCGTGTCCGGCAACGGATCACAACCCTCAGTGTCGCGCCCGTACCGGACCGGGACCGGCAACGGGATCGCAAGATAGATTTTGTCTTCTTTTTTTTTTTTTTTCATTTTTTTGTCTTTTTTCGTGTCCGGCAACGGATCACAACCCTCAGTGTCGCGCCCGTACCGGACCGGGACCGGCAACGGGATCGCAAGATAGATTTTGTCTTCTTTTTTTTTTTTTTTCATTTTTTTGTCTTTTTTCGTGTCCGGCAACGGATCACAACCCTCAGTGTCGCGCCCGTACCGGACCGGGACCGGCAACGGGATCGCAACCCTCGGTGTTGCTCCCACACCTTGCTCAGCCAGTGAGCGGCCGGTCTGTATGTGGGATCTGAACCCTCGGCGGGAGCACCACTGCGCTCCCAAGTGGCGCACTGTAGCAGTGCGCCACCGGGCCGGCCCCGGTTTTGTCTTCTTAGAGTGTCTTTATGGGGTGTATTTTTTTGGTTTTTAATTTTTTTATTTTGGTAAAATATACATAAAATTTACAATTTTATTTTATTTTATTTTTTGGGTGGATAAGGGGATCTGAACCCTTGACTGTGGTGTTACAACACCATGCTCTAACCAACTGAGCTGACCGGCCAGCCCACTACTTAATAAACCATTTTGAAGTGCACAGTTTACTGGTTTAAGTACATGCACGTAGTTGAGCACGTCACCACTGTCTATCTCCAGAACTTTTTCATCATTCCCAAGTGAAACTGTACCTGTTAAACAGTAACTCCCCATTGTTCCATCCTGCTAGTCCTTGGCAACCACCATTCTATTTTCTGTCTCTATGAATTTGATTATTCTAGTTTCCTTAATATAGGTGGAATCATACAATATTTGTTCTTTTGTGTCGGCTTATTTCACTTAGCATAATGTTGTCAAGGTTTCTCTATGTTATAACATGTATCAGAATTTCCTTTTTAAGGTTGAATAATAGTCCTCGTATGTATGTATCACATTTTGTTTGTCAGTTCATCTGTTGATGGGCATTTGGGTTGATTCTGCCTTTTGGCCATTATAAATAATGCTGTTCTGAACATGGGTCCACATATATCTGAGTTCCTGCTTTCAGCTCTTTGGGGTATATACCCACAAGTAGAACTGCTGGATCATATGATAATTATATGTTTTTTGTTTATTTTTTTTCTTCACCTGCCCCACCCTCTATGTTTATTTTTTTAAGGAACGTCAACTTTTTTCCATGGCAGCTACACCATTTTACATCCCAGCAGCAGTGCACAAGGGTCCACTTTCTCTCTATCCTTGCCAGCAGTTAATGCTTTGTTTGTGTTGTATTTTCAGTGTTTAAAATGCAGCTGAAGCTCTTTGCTGATACCAAGGTATCAGAAAATGTTTTCCATAAAGAATAACATTTGATGTTAGAAAGGAATCTTAGTGTTACTTGATGCCCTGCCACCTATTTCCTTCTCTTCACCAACCTCAGTCCATGTCACCCTCTCAGTCCATGTCACCCTCTCTTTTCTATGTCAGCATGTGCAGGGGAGAAAGGAGCTTTGCAGCTCTCCTATGGCCAGCTGTGACAGACATCACCGGATTGTGAAGTGCAGCTCTTCTTCCTTTCACCTGGGAGAAATTTCAGTGATTCTGGGTGCCACCTGGATTCACTTTGGGTGTGATGCTGACTTAATTTTATGGAAATAACACTAGATGGAAAGCTAGAGGATGGATTCTCTATCTTAGGATAAGAGTTTTGAACAAATAGAATACTTAGTTTTCTGAGCCTTCTGTTGTTCCTTATGTAGGAAAACTATAAATTAGAAAGTCTATCATGGTGCCTCAGAGCTGTACGCGGTTGTGTAGGACACTGTGGACGTCTACCACTCACTTTCTCATTTCTCTTGCACAGGGATCATGGCTCAAGTAGCAGTGTCCACGCTGCCTGTTGAAGATGAGGAGTCCTCAGAGAGCAGGATGGTGGTGACATTTCTCATGTCGGCTCTTGAGTCCATGGTGAGATGTTTTCACAGTTCTGTCAAACATTTTATATTTAGACAGGATTGAGCTTGTGGATAACGTTGATTTGTTTTTGTAAAACATAATTTTATGTATTTTAGTTTTCTAAATAGTTATTGTTTGTTTTTTGGCTGCTAGCCAGCATGGGGATTTGAACCCTTGACCTTGGTGTTAGCAACTCCATGCTCTAACCAAGTGAATACCTGGCCAACCCCTGAATAGTTTTTTTGTTTGAATAATAGTTATAGATTTAAGCCTTTCAAATCACATTTTATTACCATGTTTTAGAATGTTCTTAACTTATCTAAATGTTTAATTTTTTACATTTAATTTTAATTTATCTACCATTATCTTTGGCAATCACTTTTCCTGCAAGTGTTGTTTGAAGTTACTCAGAATGAATTTATATATTAGAGTATGGTGCAGGTGTTTTATTGTATCTGTACAAAGAAGATTACCAGAATTTTTGGCTTTAGGAGCATGTTCACTATTTTATATCTATTGTTTATTTTATTCTTCTTATACATTCACAATTGTCTTTACTCTGGTACCGTTTACTTAATCGTGTAGAATGTTATCTCTTTACTTTAAAACAAAAGAAACTATTAAATACATAACTATAGTGAAATACTAAATATTGTTGCTGTGCTTTTATATTACTATGATGTTAGTTATACTATTTGTTTGATTTGTAACTATACATATAATTGGAGACTATATGTCTATAAAAACTATATGTTTTTTATTTCAAATACTGAAACACAGTATTTGATTTAAAAAGCATCAGGCTTAGGTATTTTCTGACACATTAAAGTTAAATATTCTAAGCAGGAGGAGGCTATGCATTTTTACTTTCTTAAGTGGTTGACCACTATTAGCTAGTGTTTGACCTCCAAGGACTCTATATGACATAGTTTATAGATCCCCCCCCCCCCCCCCCTGGGGGGTTTTTTTTTTTTTTTTTTTTTTAAGTAGGA
>NW_007726742.1:380753-393563 GCF_000696425.1 Galeopterus variegatus
CCCCCCCCCCCCCCCCCCCCCCCGATTAGGGCATTTTCTTATTTTTACTGTTTTTAGAATTTTATAAAATTATCTCCTTACAGAAATTTTAGAATGGTTAGTGTTTGTATATTGTTATTTTATGAATGTCACTTATTTCTGCTCTGTGATCATAAAATCAGCCAAAATTTGTGACTGTTAATGTGAAATGAAAATGTAGAGATTAAATGCTATCCTGTTGATATTAAAATAATTTTCTTTTCTTTTCTTTTTTTTTTTCTGTCCTTTTTGAGACCGGCCGAACCGCGCTCAGCCAGTGAGCGCTGTGAGCGCACTGGTCATCCCTATATAGGATCCGAACCTACGGCGGCCAGCGCCGCACTCTCCCGAGTGCGCCATGGGCCCGGCCCTTAAAATAATTTTCTTAAATACTGTTCTCTTATGTGAACATAGGGTCACATAAGACCCATTCTCTTCCTCAGAATTTCTTTATAGTTTTCTCATCTTTGGCATGGTCATTTCCTTATTCTTAGCTTTTGTTTCCTCCTCCCTAGCGGGAGT
Organism: Galeopterus variegatus; assembly: GCF_000696425.1. Lineage (NCBI taxonomy): Eukaryota > Metazoa > Chordata > Mammalia > Dermoptera > Cynocephalidae > Galeopterus > Galeopterus variegatus. Next base: position 381,294 of record NW_007726742.1, read on the forward strand.
AAGAGTCTCTCTCCTCATGTTCCTAGTCGTATATTATGAAGTGTAATCATAGGTGTATAAAGTACCGAGTTCTTTCTTGGCTTGCCAGAGTGCTAAAGAAACCAAGGTCAGCTTCATCCTTTCCTTGGTACATAGATTTCTTTGATCTAATCCTTGGATAGTACATGAATCTTGCCTTGCTGTTTCGTAAATACTGCCTTTGGTGACAGGGTTGTCCAGCTAAGTGTGGATAGTGCAGCAAGAATGCACCCTCATTTATCACAAGGTAAGTAAATAATAGTTTCTTACAGGTGAGCAGCTGCAGCGTATGTCATATAAATGTGTTGTAAAGAAATTACAGTAGTTAGCGCCCTCTAGAAGTTCTCTACTATGGCTTTATTATAGTTCAAGATTTCTGATTGTCTCAGTAGCTGTAGAATTATTTGTTCAAGAGAACATTTTAAAGCAATGTTATGCAGAAGTAATTTCCATTTAAGAGATTAAAAGGTGGTTATTGTACAAATCAAAAACAAACAGAGGAAAGCTATATTTTTCAACAAATGATACTGAGAAAATAGGCTATTTGGCAGAATTAAGAAAAAAAAGGGCCATATGTTCATCATATGCCAGGTGAAATTCTAGATGAGTAAAAATAGTTTTATGAAGACAAATTTAAAAACCAGAACAAAATATTACTTAATTTCATAAACAGCTTTTCTATGCCTAAAATCAGTGAGGTGCTTTTATGGATCAATAGGGAAATACACTAACAGTAGAAAAATGGGCAAAGGACATGATAATTTTCAGGAATTATGGTATAATGCTTTTTAATTTTAATATCAATTGATGGAGTATTGATTATGATATTAAGATACCCTTTTTAAAGGTTTCTGGAAATCTTGCATAGAAACATTTGTTAGGATATTGTAAACCTTCTTAAAGTGAATTTCAGTAGGTTTTTAGAACCCTGAAAATAATTATTTTCAAAGTTTTCTTTTACAACTGTTTCACATCTCTCTTTTGATAAAGTCATTCAAGATGCACATAATATTTGTTGCCAGATTATTGCTGTAGTGCTTTTTTTTTTTTTTTTTTTTTGTCCTTTTTGTGACCGGCCGCACCGTGCTCAGCCAGTGAGCGCATCGCACCGGCCATCCCTATATAGGATCCGAAGCCGCCGTGCTCCCAGCGCCGCACTCTCCCAAGTGCGCCACGGCTCGGCCCTGTAGTGCTATTTTTAGGAGGGAACATTGCATTCACCAACCTTTTCAATAATGTTAGCACTCAGTGAATTGTGGTACATCCATAACATGGAATATTATATACTCTAAAGTTTTCAAAGAATATTTAATCTCATAGGAATACACAGTACATAGTAAAAGTCAATAAGTAGTAAGTATACTTACCTAAATGTGATTACAGTTGTGTATACATAGGGAAATACTTCTGTAGGTATAATTCTGTAGTGGATGTTGTGGTGTGTTTTCAGACCCCCTTTCAGGACTGATGTAACTAATTCCCCCAGCTGCTGTGAGTGTCAGCCAACTTGCGCAAGGTGTCACCCCTTCCCTGGGGAGGGCCTCCCCAGCTCCTGAGCTGCTCTGGTGCAGCTGCATCAGCATTCAACTCTCCCTCTGCCCAGTCTGCCCTCTCTCATGCCTCACAGATGTTGTTATTTCCAGAACTCCCCAGCAAGTCTGTGCACAAATCTGAGTCTATTTCCTGAGGAATTTCACTTATTATAGATTACAAGGGATTTCTGCTTTTTTTCCTATAAATTTTTTGGTTTCTTTTGTTTAAAATCAGGCAAAGAACTATTTAGGATGAGCGGTACCTTAAAAACAATAGGGGACTCTCTTCTGTATATATTTAAGGCCAGATACAGGAACTTCACCTGGTTCCGGATTATTATTAAGACAGTTTTAAGTGTTAGATTTTTAATTCATCCAGCAGAAATGGAACTTTTAAACATCTGTATGTAACATAATATTTATTTGTATTGTAGTGTAAAGAACTGGCCAAGTCCAAGGCAGAAGTGGCCTGCATTGCAGTATATGAAACAGATGTGTTTGTTGTTGGAACCGAAAGAGGACGTGCTTTTGTCAATACCAGAAAGGATTTTCAAAAAGATTTCGTAAAATACTGTAAGCATTGCATTTTTATCTTTTGTATTTCGTGAATTTTAAACCTAAATATTTATAGGTGAGACATGTCATATTTTCTTCTAAAGCAGAGTGAGATTTATACTAAGAAAGGTTTTCTGGTGTTTATAGAGATATTTCAAAATGCTCAAAATGAATCACTGAAATGGTGATATGTAAGGGTAAAGAGTTTAAGAAAAATGGAAAATGTTTATTGTACTGTGTTCCCTGCTTCGCATTACTCCGGATTGGTAGAAGACATTTACAGAAGATAGAGAACTTTTGGATTAAAGTTCTTATTTAGATAAGCAGTTCTCTTCTTGACAGATATTTGGTGTGTTGAAAACAAAGTCTTTCTCTGTGCAAATGAGTTTGTTTAAGCATGATACAGTTAAGCAGGTCTCCGCATCTCCCTCAGTGGAATAATTTATCAGAGTCTTCAGTGAGTTTTGTAATCATCTGTTCAAGGGTATTGGCGAGCTTTTTGATATTGAAACAAACAGTAGAAAAATTTACTATGGGATGTTTAATACTTGTGGCCTTTACAGTACCACAGTTTTTGTATCTTGTGTTTAACCTAAACCTGTTAATAGGTTTTATATTTCCTTAGTGAAACAGCATTATTTAAGTGTGGAAAGGGAACACAAAAGATGGGGTGTTAGATATGTCTCTAAGATATAAACTGAAATTTCCATTGTTGAGTTAGATCCAGTTCAAGGTGTAAGTCAGGTAGCTTATGAGTAAATAAAAACAGTTTTGTTAATTCATTAATTTCAATTCCCAGTTGCATTTTTATTCCTTTTAAAAAAACATATCTGATGTGACTGGCCAGTTACCTCACTTGGTTAGAGCGTGGTGCTGACGACCAAGGTTGAAGGTTCGGATTCCTGTATTGGCCGGCTGCTGGAAAAAATCCGTATCTTTTCTACACCATTTTATTTTATTTTTCCTCACTAGCTATAATCTTTTAAGCTTTTATAGTAGTAATCTATTTAAAAATTTTGTCGGTATTTCGTATCATTTTGAGAAATTTTAAAACCTTGATTATGTTTGTATATTTCTTTATACTAATAATGTTGTTTTGATTATGTGTATATCAGCTGCCATCTGTCCCATGAATACTATAATCCCACTGGCAGCTGTGTTTATGTTCCTCTTCCCTATACTGCCTTGCTTGTGTGCTTCTCCAGTGGTTAGAACAAGCAGTAGGGGAATTGTCCTCAGTTGCACGTTGTAGCCCCTGCCCACTGGTATTTGCACTTTGTTTTCATAACTAATAATATAATTCATAAGTACCTGGTATTTGTTTTTGTAAATTATTTTGCAGATAAGGAGCAATAGTGGTTTTCTGAAATGTAATCGGTTTATTAGTCAGATTTAGAATTCTTTGGAAGAATTCTAAGCCCTTTTTTGGGGTTTAGAAAAGTGCTATCCAATATAAATAAATACAGTGTGAGTCAATCATATAATTTAGAATTTTCTAGTTATGACATTAAAGAGAAGTAAAGAGAAACAAGTAAAATTTTAGTGGTAATAGTTTAGTCTAATATATCTAAAATGTTATTGCAACATGTAATCAGTATAAAAATTATTAATGGGATGTTAAGTCTACTTTTCGTGTTAGGTCTTTAAAGTACAGTGTGTATTTGTACATTTACAACACATCTTAATTTGTACTGGCCACATTTCAGTTGTCACATATGTCTAGTGGTTATTGTGTTGGACTTTGCAAGCCTAGAATTTTTTTTGTGGTGATATTTAAATTTGTAGCTGATAAATACTCATTTCCTTTTAAAAACTGCTAGCAACTAATTTGTAGTATCTTTAAATATAGCTACACTTATTTCAGAGATGGTAGCCATTTCATATTACTTTCTAGTCATTTGTGTCTTTTAGGTTTTTAATTATGTTTTTCGTGGCTGGCCGGTAAGGTGATTCGAACCCTTCACCTTGGTGTTATTAGCACCATGCTCTAACAAAATGCGCTAACTGCCAGTCCTAGGTTTTTATTTTTAAAATTCCCCCTTGGGTCGGCCCCATGGCTCATTCGGGAGAGTGTGATGCTGGTAGCGCGAGGCCACGGGTTGGGATCCTATATAGGGATGGCCGCTGCGCTCACTGGCTGAGCGCAGTGCGAACGACCCCAAGCCGAGGGTTGCGATCCCCTTACCAGTCAGAAAAATAAAATAAAATAAAATTCCCCCTTAATCCTTTTCCTTTCCGTTTTTATAACAAATCATAAATGTTAAAATACAGAAAAATAGATGCTTGCTAAAAGCCAAATATTTAGATAATGGGATATTGGTCTTTTATATTATTGATTATTTTACAGGTGTTGAAGAAGAAGAAAAGGCTGCAGAGATGCATAAAATGAAATCTACAACCCCGGCGAATCGGATGAGTGTAGATGCTGTAGAAATTGAAACACTCAGAAAAACAGTTGAGGACTATTTCTGCTTTTGCTATGGTAAAAGCAATAAACTTTAATTTTATGAAAGATACATTATATAATTGAGTTTTCTGAAGGGTTGATTACATAGTTGACTTAACAATCATATAACACATCTTCACAAATTGAATGGATTAATTCCCAAATATTCAGTTAACGTTAGGAACAACCCCACTGTACTCTCCACTTCCATTTCTGAAGGAACCCAGAAACACATGTAGCTATTAGAGCTTTTCATTTTTGAAATGCTAAACTCTCCAATCCCCTACAAAACTACTTTTTGTTAATCCAATCACATGGTAAGACCTAAAGCTCTTCTAAGAAAACAAAGGAGGAGGATCTAGGTTGTATAGTGGGATTATAGGTAAAATTCAGGTCTTTGGAGTGGGATTTCTAGCTTCAGTGTGGCTTGCTGCCTGATACACACAGGCTGACAGACTACACCCAGTTGTGAAGGAATGTTGTGCTTATCTGCTAAATTTTCAATGAGAATATTAGCCAAAAATTTCCTGGTATTTTATGGTAACAGTTGGATTTGTCAGGCCAAATTCTGAGGCCAAATTGTATATGACAAGATTGTGTTATATCAGGATGGGAGCGTCTGAAAGAAAGAATAATTTGTGCAAGAAATCGGCCATTGTTCCTTTCCTTTTGTGTAGATTTTAAAGTAAGATGTTTTATATCCTTTTCATTTTGACCCTTTGGATCTGTTTCAGGTTTAGAATTTCTGCTAACATAGGAGTAGGACCCTGCAGTATTTCAAAGCAGTTTTGAAACCAGATATTACAAAACATGAATGTCGTTTATTAAGCCATAATAAACTAATAATGATTTACTGTTTTAATCTTAGCATTTAATGATGTTTATCCTCTTTCTACCACCCACAGGGAAAGCTTTAGGCAAATCCACAGTGGTACCCATTCCATATGAGAAGATGCTACGAGACCAGGGGGCTGTGGTAGTGCAGGGGCTTCCGGAAGGAGTTACCTTTAAACACCCTGAGAATTATGATCTTGCAACCCTGAAATGGATTTTGGAGAACAAAGCAGGGATTTCATTTATCATTAAGAGGTGAAGTGCTTTCTCCCTTCTTGCCCATCAACAGTTTATTCATATAAAGTTGAATATTCACCTTATTTTAATGTATTTTTTAAATTCTTGTTTAATGCAGAAGTCACTTAAATTTATGCTTTATAATAATTTTGTGTATTCATATATAGTTTTTTGTTTTGTTTTCATGCAGACCTTTCCTAGAGCCAAAGAAGCACCTTGGTAAGTGATTGTTTTGCTTACACGGCTGGCTTCCTAAACCTGTTTTGCCAGGTTTTAATACATTTCGATAGTTTTTCTTTTATTTTCTTTGAGAATATGATGTCAGATATTTTGTAGTGGAGTATTATGATGTTTATATAAACCAAGAAAGGTTCATTGAGCTGAAAAAGTGTGTAGACTTGTGTTTTATTTTCAGCTCAGCTACTTGCTTTATGATGGTTTTATGTTTGCAGTGTATGTGTATACTGGATCTGCCTTCATTCTCCGTAATTATGAGTAGGATTAGGTTACTTAATGTTCTTGAACAGACAAAGTGTTGGGCCTGGGATTGGGGAGGGCATATACAACTGTGTATAAGCATTAAAGCTTCTGTATGCTTGTAGTCTTGCTTGTAGTCTAATGGAAGAGGTAAAGTCCATAAAATGACCTTGGCAAGAGCATAACATCCATACTGTAAGAATGGTTCAGAGAAAGTGGTATGGAAGTTCATTGGAGGTAGGATTCATTTATAGTTCAGGGAGGACTTTATGGGGAAGAGGGCATTCAGATGAGCACTTGAAGGATGAGGAGGGTTTCAACGGGACTTCCATTAGGGAAGTCTAGCCATTCCATTTGAAGAGAAAACATGATAAAAGAGTGATACCTTTTGGAACCAAGTTTGTTTGAGACTTTTGACAGTAATTAACCAGTATTATTGGAAATCTCTTAACATAAGGATGAAATGAAAGAATAATATATGCATACACACATTTTGTTTTACTCTCACCATGGTGAAAAGATAATTTTTTAGTAGATTTATTTAGGCATAATTGACCACCATTAAATTCTCCCCTTTTAATGATATATAATTCAATTATTTTTAGTAAGTTTACAGTCTTAAAAACTTAAGGACAGTTTTACAACCATTATTATAGTCTAAGATATACGTATACACCATGGAATAGCCAGGTCAGTCTAATTAACATACCTCACATATTTTTTGGTGAAAATTCATACTTCCTTTGTTATGAATATTTTTTTTCTGGAAATATTTTATATTGGCCTAGTCTGCCATTTATATGTTATAACATTTTTATTCTAGAAGCCTGTTTTGATACTCGGGGCCTGGTTATTAAAGAATAGTTCTATGTGGTGTTTTATAATAAGTGGCCCAACTGGGTGGGTTTGTATGATTCAGCTTTTTTTGCCATACCAACTCTCAAAGAATAACTGACAACTTGTCATTGTAATGGGATTTTATTTTCCAGGTTTTTTTTTTTTTTTTTTTTTTTTTTTTTTTAAATAGCAACTTTATTGAGGTATAATTGACGTACAGTAAACTACATTTATTTATTTATTTTTGGTGGCTGGCCAGTTTGGGGATTTGAACCCTTGACCTTGGTGTTACAACACCATACTCTAACCAAATGAGCTAACTGGCCAGCCAAACTACACATTTAAATTGCACAGTTTGATTAGTTTTGACCCACATATACATTGTGATGTGTGAAACCATCATCACTATCTAGATAATTAACATCTTCACCATCCCGAACATTCCTCACACCCGTGTGTAGTTCTGCCCTTCTCTCTTGCCTGCTTCATCCCCAGGCAACCACTGATCTTGCTGTCACTGTAGATCTCATTTGCATTTTCTGGATTTTTATGTAAATGGAATCATCCTGTATGTACTCTTTTTGTCTGGCTTCTTATTTTGAAATTTATCTACGTTGTTTTATGAATCAATAGTTCATTCTTTTTTATTGCTGAGTAGTATTCTATTTCATTTTTATCTATATTTTGATATGGAAACATCACGACTTATTTACTCATTCATCTGGTGATGAATACTTGGGCTGTTTACATTTCTTGGCTATTAGAAAGAAAGCTGCTATGAATATTTAAATGCAGGTCTTTATCTGGACATATGTTTTCATTTCTTCTGGGAAAATGCGTAAAATTGGAAGGGCTGGATCATCTGGTAGTTGTTGCAGGTTTAACTTTTTAAGAAACTGCCAAGCTGGTTTTAGAAGTGATTGTTCCAGTTTACATTTCCACCAGCAGTGTATGAAAGTTCCAGTTGTTCTATGTCTTCATCAACATTTGGTGAAATCAGTCTTTTTTTTTTTTCTTTTTGTAGTTTTTTTTTTTTTTTTTTTTTTTTTTTTTTTTTTTAACCGGTCTGTATGTGGGATCCGAACCCTTGGCGGGAGCGCCACCGCGCTCCCAAGTGGCGCACTGTAGCAGTGCGCCACCGGGCCGGCCCTTTTTGTAGTTTTTTTAATTGAAGTATAATTCATGTAACACAAAGTTCACCATTTTAAAGTATACAATTCATTTGTTGTACAGTGATCACTACTAATTCTAGAATATTTACATCACCCTGAAAAGAAACCCCATACCTATTAGCAGTCACTCCTTTCCACTTCTTCTGAGCCAGGTCTGTTTTTTTTTTTGTAGCTGGTGGGTTCTGGGATCTGAACCCTTGACCTTGGTGTTATAACACCACACTCTGGGCCGACCCGTGGCTCACTCCGGAGAGGGTGGCGCTGCGCCAAGGCCGCGGGTTCGGATCCTATATAGGGATGGCTGGTGTACTCACTGGCTGAGCGCGGTGCAGGTGACACCAAGCCAAGGGTTACGATCCCCTTACTGGTCACACACACAAAAAAGGAAGAGTGTGGTGCTGATAACACCACACTCTGACCCACTGAGCTAACCAGCCAGCCCCCAAGATCTATTCTTAATAACAATCTATATTGTCATTCTTATATCATTAGATTGTTATTGTACCTTACTAGAGAAAATGGTATATTTCTGTATTCGTCTCACTGACAAAAATAGAGCTTTTTCATTAAGACGGCACCAATAGGTGAGAGATGAAAAGGTGTTAAGTGATTGTTATCTGTATTTATTTTTCTTGTAGGGGAGAACAAAGTATACTGTTTTACACCTAATACGGTACTTATTCTAGTATAACCCAGAGCTGTAAACCCCACATAGTTACTCTATATAAGCCTTTGGAAATATTGGTCATATTTGAAATGTTGGGAAAATCTAATTTTTTTTTTTGTACATAGGTGGTCGTGTGATGGTAACAGATGCTGAAAGGTCAATACTATCCCAAGGCGGAAGGTAAAATGTAATTTTTCATTAGTACTATTGAACTTTGACAACTCATGAATTTTAGTTTTTAGATTATTGAGATATTAGCATATTAAAAAGACCTTATGGGGCCGGCCCGTGGCTCACTCGGGAGAGTGCGCTGCTGATAACACCAAGGCCCTGGGTTCGGATCCCATATAGGGATGGCCGGTTAGCTCACTGGCTGAGCGTGGTGCTGACAACACCAAGTCAAGGGTTGAGATCCCCTTACCGGTCATCTTTTTAAAAAAAATAAAATAAAATAAAAAAATAAAAAATAAAAAAATAAAAAGACCTTATGTCACGGATTTCAAAGATTAATGTTCATTTAAATCATTTGGAGATCTTGTGAAAATGCACTTTTTGAACTGGTAGTTCTGAATAGTACTGTTTTCTGGGTAAAGCTGATGTTACTGACCACACTGAAGTGGAAAGTTGTATAATAAAGTGGAATTTGAAAGTTAATAGGCTACTCTATATTGTTTTGTTGTACTTTTTTCCCCAAAAGATAGATTAAACTTAAAGAAATTCAGTTGACATCTTTTGTTTATACAAGAAATGAAAATGTAAATTCTAAGTTAAGTCAGTTTTGCATTCAGTTTGGTCAGGTGGGTGATTTTATACTTTGAGATGTAGTGCATTTGAATACTGCGTGACTGGATTTCACCATTGCATAGCTTTTTAAAAATTTTTTGATTGAATGTATTGATTGTACATATTTATGGGGTATAGAGGGTTTTTTTATTATTGATTATGCATATTCATGGAGCACAGAGCTGACCGTCAGCACCAGCAGAGTTATATTTCAATACATGTATACAATGTATGGTGATCAAATCAGGGTAGTTAGGAAATTCATCACTGTAAAAATTTATCGTCCATTGTGTAGCTTGATCAGGGTTTTCTTTTCTTTTCAGTTGTGGCCCCATCAAAGTGAAAACTGAACCCACAGAGGATTCTGGTATGTACTAGTGTTTTCAAAATGAAAGTAAGGAAGACTTTTCCTTAGTTTAGAAGGTTATATTTTGACACATTAATTATTGTATTGTTTTGATGAGAAATAGGCAATCACTGCAAATTTATTCCAGCTGTGACATTATTTGTTAATGTTATGATATTATACTGAAACCCAAAAAGAGAATTTGCACAGTAAGTGATAGCCTGAAGTTCGTTGCTAATTAAACGTTTCTAGATAAAATTCATTACATTTTATTTTTTTTCAGTTACACGGGTATGTAGTGTAAAAGGCCAATTCATTTTACACCGCTTTTTACAAAAATCAATATAATACTCTCTCTTTTCCTTTTGCACTCCCATTTTCAACTCTAATCTGTTTTTCATATGAAACTCTATTTTTAATGTCCTGTTTATACTGTTACTTCATATAGTTTTTGGTATAGCTTAATTGATACATAGTTTTTATACCACAAAATTCATTTAAGTATAAAATTCAATAATATTTAGTAAATTACAGAGTTCTGCAACAAACACCACAATTAATTACAGAACATTTCCATCACCCCAAACAGAAGTGCCCATTTGCTGTCACTCTCTGTTCCTACAACTAATCTATTTTCAGCTTTTATAGATTTGTCTTATCTGGACATTTCATATAAGAATCAGAATATGTAGTGTTTTGCATCCTTTGTTCTGCATCATGTTTTGAGGCTCATGATCAAAAAAGTTTTAGCAGCTATAAGTAATTTATAACTGGATATTATTCAATCGTATGGGTATACTGTACTACCTTTTCTTTACCCATTTACCATTTGATAGACATTTGGGTTGTTTCCATTTTTAGGCTGTTTTAAATAACACTGCTATGAACATCCACATATGCATCTTGGGTGTCAATGATTTTATTTCTCTTGGGTGGATAAATAGGAGTGAATGAATTGCTGGGTTGTATGGTAATTCTATGTTTAACTTTTAAGCAACTGCCAAACTGTTTTCCGAAGTGGCCATACCATTTTATGTTCCTTCTAACACTGTAGAAAGGTTTTGGTTTTTCCTTCTCTTGACCAACAATTGTATTATCTTTTTGCTTATAGCAATCCTAGTGGGTGTAAGTGGTATCTCACTGAGGTTTTTCTTTTGTGTGCAGAAAAAACAAACCGTGTTTTTCCCACTGTACTCTAACATATACTTCTGACACTAGATGTGTGGGGATTTCTCCTCACCAGAAAGCAAGAAATCAGTTCTACATCAGACACTAGCTGGGTGTCCTTCAATTCAATTCTGACACTATCTACCTAGAGATAGTATCAGATCCCATAGATTAAGTGCTCAGTTCCCAAGGCTGAGCCCCATGTCCAATGCTGATGCTTCCACACCCTCCAGGAACCTCCCTGCGTTCAGCTCTCTGGAAGCTCTCTAAACACTGTCCTTTGGGTTTTTATGGGGCTTCATTACATAGGCATGATTGATCATATATCATTGGCCATTGGTGATCGACTTAAACCTTCAGCTCCTCTCCTCTCCCAGGAAGTTGAGGGATGAGGCTGAAAGTCCCAGCGTTCTAGTCCTGCCTTGGTCTTTCCTGTGACCAGTCTCCATCCTGAAGCTACCTAGGGACTGCCAGCTATCAGTCAACTCATTAACATGCAGAAAGACACTTACCACTTTGAAGGTTCCAAGGACTGTAGGACTCTTATGCCAGGAAAGGGAAGAGCATGAAGGTCATATATATATTTCGACATATCAGAAGTAGACATTAGTTTTTTGTAGATTGTTTTAGGTTCAGAGCAAAATTAAGCAGAAAGTACAGAGCTCCCATATACCCAGTGTCCCCATGTACACATAGCCTCCCCCACTGTCATTATTCCGCACCAGGGTGGTACATTTGTTTCCATAAATGAACCTACGCTGACACATCATTACCACGCAAAGTGCATGGTTTACTTTAGGGTTTACTCTTGGTGTTTACTTGCTATGGGTTTTTCAAATGTATGATGACATGTGTTCACCATTATAATATCATACAGAATAGTTTCACTGCCCTAAAGATCCTCTGTGCTCTGCCAGTTCATTCCTTCCTCCCCCCAACCCCTGGCAATCTTTTTACTGTCTGTATAGTTTTCCCTTTTTCAGAATCTGATATATTTTGAATATCGTTGTGGTTTTAATTTACATTTCCCTAACAATTAATGATGTTAAATATCTTTTCATTGGCTCATTAGCCATTCATATATCTTCTTTGGTGACATGTCTGTTTAAATATTTTACCCATTTTTAAATTGGGTTTGTTTTCTTTTTTTTTTTTTTGTCTTTTGTCTTTTTTCCGTGTCCGGCAACGGATCGCAACCC